>NW_005843240.1:0-37627 GCF_000455745.1 Alligator sinensis | reverse complement strand
CCCTGCAGCAGGCTTATAGGCTCGGCAGCCGTGCTACACTGACTAGCACTACAGACGAGAGTGACTTGGGGGTCAGGATTGACCACAAGAAGAATATGAGCCTGCAGTGTGATGCTGCAGCCAGTAAAGTGAGTAAAATGCTGGCTTGCATCCATAGATGCTTCTCAAGCAAATCCCGGGACGTCATTCTCCCCTTGTACTCGGCCTTGGTGAGGCTGCAGCTGGAGTACTGCATCCAGTTTTGGGCTCCACAATTCAAAAAGGATGTGGAGAAGCTTGAGAGAGTGCAGAGGAGAGCCACACGCATGATCTGAGGTCAGGAAAACAGACCTTACAATGACAGGCTGAAGGCTATGGGACTCTTCAGCCTGGAAAAGCGCAGGCTCAGGGGTGATCTGATGGCTGCCTATAAGTTTATAAGGGGTGTTCACTAGGACCTGGGGGAATGTTTGTTCACCAGAGTGGCCCAAGGGATTACAAGGTCGAATGGTTATAAACTCCTGAAAGACCATTTCAGGCTGGACATAAGGAAGAACTTCTTTACTGTCCAAGCCCCCAAGGTCTGGAATAGCCTGCCGCCGGAGGTGGTTCAAGCACCTACATTGAACGCCTTCAAGGGAAACCTGGATGTTTTTCTTGCTGGGATCCTATGACCCCAGCTGACTTCCTGCCCCTGAGGCAGGCAGCTGGACTCAATGATCTTCTGAGGTCCCTTCCAGCCCTAATGTCTATGAAATCTATGAAATATTAGTGATTTTTAATGAAAAGCACTTTCCTCATCATACTTATAACTAATATGAGTTATTCCTTACTATAAAAGCAGAAGTCAGTTACTTAGAAGATACATACATCAACGATCAGGAAGTCCAGCCAGCACCAGGCATTAGTGAAATACACTTGAAAGCCATAGGCCACCCATTTTAGGACCATTTCTAGAATGAAGATGTAAGTGAAGACTTTGTCAGCATATTCCAGTATAGTCTTAATAGTCTTGCGCTGTTCAATATATATATCTTCAAAAGCCTGTGAACAATAAACATATTCAGTTAAGTTTTTATAAGCTTTTGCAAGTTATAAGGTAGGCTGTCTGGACTCCAGAAGAAAAGGAAAAGGGTAAAAACTTTACTTTTCTCTTCTGTTTCTTTTCTAAAGATGGTGTTTAGTATAGCATAGATTACAAGTAAATTCTGGAGATGTAAAGTTTTGTTGAACAATGTTGGGAGTAATCTATGGCTGATAAGAAGCTTGGTCAACTGTCATACAGAAAAAAAAAGACACTTGTGTCACTCAGGCCAATTCACAGTTTAACAACACAATGTCTGGATGCCAATATTGAGAGGTCAAAACTTAGATAACTAGTGTATGTGGTACGATGGAACATGATATGCTGGCCCAATGCTAATTCAAATATCTCTAATTTTCAGATATCAGCTCAAACAATTTATAGTTATAAGAAATATTAGCAGATACCTGTTTCTACATGTCCCTTTTTCAAAACAAGTAGGCTTAGAGTGTCAAACTAAAAAATGTATAGTCCCTTGCAGGGTTTTGGCACAAACCTAAACTATCTTTTAAAAAATGTGTTTGGAGAATTGTGCCTCACCAGCTGCAGCATGTAGATGTGTGAAAAATAAATGTAGAATGTTTGATTGACAGTGAAAACTCAAGTACTACCTGTTCAAAGAAATTAGAACAACTGTGTCTCAGTAATTTGTCTTACGAATGCAGATAGGAAGGTCACTGCTAAAATATGAATAACATTTACCCTTATCATTAAAAACTACCACTTATACAAATATACCTTGTTATATAACAAGTGTCATCCTACATGAATCCAGCAGCTCAGTACCGGATTTAATTAACTGGCAAACAGAAAGTTAATACCCCTTCTCATTTAATCTATGTCCTGTTACTTAACCTTACATGAGTGCTCATGAAATCTTGAGATGCTGCATTAGCAACATGAATTTCAAATTTTCATGAGTCATGTCCTAGGACACTGGCTCCCAATCTGTGGTACATGTACCAACAGTGGTACACAGACAACCTGTCAGTGGTACTTAAGGTTGTATTGTTTTAAATTGGTGGTGCACAATCTGTCAGAGCTCAGGAACTGCTGTCCTAGGAGAAAAGCTGGAAGTAAAAGTCTGTAGTAGAGTGTCTGGAAGTTCACAGCGATCCAAACTTTAGGGTCTTTCCACTGTTGAGAGATTTCTTTTTAAGTCTGCAAGCATTGGCCATAAAATTGTTGTTCCTGTTGCAGTCTTGCTAACTTAATCACCAATTAAGTGTGTTGCCTGTCACTCTTTCATTCCAATCGAACGACTACCTCTCATAAATGGAAACATTCCTCCTAATGTTTGGATTTTACAAGTCCTATTCTTCTCAGCTATTTCTTATACTTTTACCCCCTCCAAATCTCAGTCAAACTTTTTATTTTACCTGCCTCGTACTAGTTTGACAAAATATCCTTGACTGTTGATGCTGCTTCTTCTACAGCAAGGATATCAAACTCTTCAGGCCTTGCAGGCCTGGGATTGGTCTACAGACTGAATCAGGCCCAGAGACTGGCTTTGCATGCTGGATCCCGTGCACAGGTAGCGTGTACTTTGGACCAGTTCCAAGCACTGCATACAGTGCTCACCCCAGACCAACATTCCAAAAATGTGAAACTTTTATTTTATTAAAGAAACACTTAAAATTATATGAACTGAAAAAATGGAACATACTGTCCTCCTCAGAAACAATATGTATCTTACCCATTTCACTTACCAGAGCACCACTGCTGAGAAGAATCATGAAAACAATAAAGCTTTCAAACCAGCTGTGTTCTACTATCCTGTAACAGGTTCTTCTAAAGTTCCACCACACTTTTGTCTTCCCACTTTCTACGTTGATTTGGCAGCACTTGAACCGTCGTACACAGCCTAAGAACAAGGACAATAAATTATTACAAATCAATATGGGATAAAATTTTGGGTATTCTGAAACAGTAAACCAGTGTTTCATTAATTCTTCAGCCATTAAAATTAACAAGTATTACACTAAGATGCCTCTCTCTTTTGTGAACTGGGATAAAACCCCTTCACCTTTGTCATGAGTTCACACAGTTCATAGATTCATAGATGTTAGGGTCGGAAGGGACCTCAACAGAACATTGAGTCCGACCCCCTGCTTAGGCAGGAAAGTGTGCTGGGTTCAGATGACCCTAGCCAGTGGGTTCAGATGCCCCCAGCCAGATGCCTATCTAACCTCCTCCTGAAGACCCCCAGGGTAGGGGAGAGCACCACCTCCCTTGGGAGCCCGTTCCAGACCTTGGCCACTCGAACTGTGAAGAAGTTCTTCCTAATGTCTAGTCTAAATCTGCTCTCTGCTAGCTTGTGGCCATTATTTCTTGTAACCCCCGGGGGCGCCTTGGTGAATAAATACTCACCAATTCCCTTCTGTGCCCCCGTGATGAACTTATAGGCAGCCACAAGGTCACCTCTCAACCTTCGCTTGTGGAAGCTGAAGAGGTCCAGGTGCCCTAGTCTCTCCTCATAGGGCTTGGCCTGCAAGCCCTTAACCATATGAATGGCCTTCCTCTGGACCCTCTGGGAGAAGAGCTATCAGAAAATTCACACTAAAATAATCTGATTAGATACACACAAAACTACCATATTATCCTGAATCCAAGATAACCTTGAATTTAAAATGACCCCCTAATAATCAGATTCTATACATGAAAAATGTATAAATTTGTTATAATTTCCTATGTATAGAATCCATTTATTCAAGGGTCACTTTTTTTGCCCCCTCCCACTTTCTTCATCAGGGAAAGCAGTGGCAGGGGGGCAGAAGGTAAGGGGGCACATGACAGAGGAGGCAGGGCTGCAAGCAGTGGGTAGTTTGAACCTTGTCCCTTGCATCCCCACATCTTGTCCCCTGTTGCCTGTCCCTCACAACACTTGCCCCACTCTGCTGCCTGCCCCCCCCCATCCCTCTCCACTCCCTGTCTTCCTCCTACCTGCCCTCTTCCAGTCACTTAACCTTGTGCCAGCTCTGACATGGCTCCAGCCCTGTTCACACCCATGGCATGGAGAACGTGCTTGCCCCAACCCTAGCCCCAGCTTGGTAGCAGCTGCAGTGGTGGTAGCCCCAGCCCAGACTCCAAAGGCTGAGGATGGGGGAGGGTAGGCATCAACTATGGCTCTAGCCCTGATCCTGAGTCAGAGTTAAGTCTGGAGCTGGGCCAGAGCCAAAGCCAGAACTGGAGCTCAGGCGCCTTCCTCCCTACTGCCTCATATTCAAATCTAAGACAATGAGCTGTTTTTCCCCTCAAGTTAAATGTGAGGAGGGGTGGGACTTGTCTTGGATTCAAATTAATACGGTAAATCATAAATCTGAACTGCATAAAAACGGAAAAATCTCAGCTGCATAAAAAGGAAATCTACCGGTCACATTTAAATTAATTTTAGAATGCTCACACCTAAAATTTCTCTCTCATAAAAAAATAGTTTAAAGCAAGACCTTTCATTAAATTGAATATAAGTGAAGTTTGAGTCATTTTAAATACTAACTAAGACAATTTCAGTGGAATGGGCCAACCTACTTTGTACTTGCTGCAATGGAGCACATATCTATGGCTTTGATAAAGTTTTTATGGAATAAAAGTCCTTCCGAAAAATTCTGAGTTGGAGATGAAAGCAACAAATACTCAGTTTTGTAAAATGTGTTTTAAATACTAGTTTTTGTGTATAGTTTATTAATATCTCACTGACCAATTACTCTGCCTTAGTGTCAAATTTCCTTAATGCAACTTTGCCTCGTTCTCTTACCGCCCCCTCCGTGACATCCTATCAAATATCATTTTTCACTTCTGTGTAGCCCAATGTTCCTCCTTTATCAACTCCATTGATTCTCTAGTCACACCCCTGAGCTCCACTGACTCTCCAACTCTTGGCTCCTTTGCTCCTTCATCTATGTATTTCATTGGCACCTACCTCCTACACTAACTCTCATCTTGTACCTGCTTCACTTAATGTCTATTGAACAAATCCAGGGATTATGTGCACTTTCTATGCCACACATTTACCTCCTTCTCCTTCAGTATTAACACTCTGGGCAAAACAACCATATTATTTTTCTCGTTTAAAAGCTTAATGCTCACAACCAATAATGCTCTCCCTCAAGCCCTTGGATCTCAATTTCCCCCTAAAGCCTTCTCACAATACCATACCCCTGCTATTCTAATATCTGTGATCCTCCAGACCTGCTTATCCTCCAGCTCCAACCCTTAACTACTTCTACCATTGATACTCTTCATAGGTGGCTACTTTCTTTATGGAGAAGGGAAGCCATGTGAAAGTGAAGAGAGATGGAGACTGGACATATCATATTTTGTAAATTATCTTCAAAGAAGTCAGTGGTGCCCTGTGTAGACAGATAAATGAGCAGTTTGAGAAATTAGTTGGGGAAGCTGAAAAGGCAGATGCAATTGCAAACCTAGGAGTATATTAAATTACAGAAGTGGAGACCTTTAGCTAAGATGATAATAGAATACAAGGAGATAATGAGTCGGACAAAAAGGCATGGGAATTTTGCTAGAAATGATCCATGATGAGATAGCAGCAGCAGAGGAAGTAGCTGCTGGAAGTGGGCCAGGGCTGGGGTTTCGCAAGGCAGATCTTGTGAAAGAACAAAAGGGAAGGAGAGCCCAGGAGAGAAGAGAATAAAGTATGTCTAAATCCCATTTAGGGGAAAAAAGGCTCATTTTTGTATTTTGGTCATTACAAACATACTAGGGTGAGTTGAATGAGAAAAGAAGCTGCTAATCGAAACAAAATGATCTAGAAATATATTTTTCATTCTGCTGCATAGCAGCTTATCATATTCATCAATGAAGTAAAGGGGAAAGCTTAAGTAAAGTCTTTAATACCATAGTAGAATAATAAATACAGATAGAAATCTGTTCCTCCCTCTCATGTAATATAGCAGAAGCTTTGTAACCTAAAGAAATATGTGGGAACCAACCTAATAGGCACCTTCCTAACAAATGATGACATTGCAGAAAAGTGTGTGCTTTGTAAGTCTTCATCACATTAATTTTTTCCTGCCATAGACATAGAGAATGCTATGAATAGTTTCTTGAGGCTACACTTGTCTTTTAAAATGTAAGCTATTCCGGGCAGAGACTGCTTTGAACGACAAGCACAGTGTAAGCATTTAAATTATACGTATATGCTTTCTTGCTATGGAGGGGAAAGAAGGCAAGTGGATTCCAGCACTAGGAACATTTGGGTGGGAGGAGAGTACTGGGACAAGAGGATGACAGTTTTCGTACTGGGAGGATCTGCCATCTCCCTCTTTCTGGACTTTTTGGGTGCCTACACACGAGCAGCTAGGCTGCTCTGACGTGCTGAAATGACAGCGTGTTGGAGCAGACTCAATTAATTGAGTTTGCTGGAGAGTGATAATTACCATGCTCCAGCAGATTCCAGTGTCTCATGTATCAGCATCCCTAGCCTTAAAAATGGTGGTGGGGGTGCTTTACCTAAAGCTTGTTCAATGAGCTTTAGTTAAAGCACCTCCACTGCCATATTTAGCCTGGGGATACTGATACAGGAGACGCTTTAGGCACTTTAATCAGAGTGACTCTCAGAAAGCCGCTCTAATTAAAGCACCCCTTTATAAATACGTATATAAATGCCCCTCGATTCCTTCAATTTATTCAGAATACTGCTGCTAAAAACATGTCTGCCCTTTCAATATACATCTGCTGACTGTTGTGATCCTAACTACCAACACTTTGTTCTCATCTTTAAGGTTCTTTACATCTTTCCTACACCATACCATTTTGGATTTATTTCTTAGCATTTCCTTTCAATGCCTGCTCTCCACTAAAAGCAAGAGCTTTGCCTGTAACTTCTCCCCTTTCAACTCTTGAATTTTCTTCCATGTGACCCCTAAACATAGAATACTAATCCCACTTTACAAGGACCTCACATTCTTCTCATTCTAAAGATCTGCTTCCTTCATGAGGCCCACACAGATACTAACCACCATTAGCCTTAGGTTAGGTAATTTTCTCTAATGCAAAATTACCCGAATTAAGAGAGAGAGAACAATCTCCAGAGTTAAACTAGCTGTCACATAAGTCAGTGGGCACTGATAGATGTGCAGCTATTCACTTTAGCTTATGGTGTTTCACACAAAGCGCCATGACTTACAGTGACTCTCCTCTGACACAACAGATGTTTGGTGTTTGATCAGGGATTGGGGGGAAGAGGAAATCAAGCTCCACTTTGGAGCTGATCCAGTAAAGAGAGGCTGCATATCTGCTGTCTCTGTCCCCTAGCCCCACCTCCCACAGCTTTGGTGCTGTCTGCACAATAGGAGGAGGAGGGGGCAGGGAGAGAGCTCTGGTCTGGGTTTGCCCAGCCTGTGCTGGAGGGGGACTCCCATCTACCTGCCCTGCCCACCAGTGTAGGCTGGGCAAACCCCAGACTGGAGCTCCTTCCCCTCCTCCACCCCCTTCCCATCCTGCAGACAGCACTGAGAGTGGGGCTGGGTTGCATCAGCCCAGGTCTGCTTTGTGACAGAGCACCTTTGGTGCCTATCACTTTAAGGGCTTTGAGTGGCAGCAGGGCAGCCAGCAGGTGCAGGCCAGGCCTGATGATGAGGTCACATGACCTGATGAGGGCCATGTGATTGGAGGAGACAGGAGACAGCTGTACAGACTCCATTTTAGCTCTGGCACTCAGGGCTGAGACAGCCGTCTGCTGCTGGTAGCTGGCACAACAACGTTCAGCTGAGCGGCTGCTCAGGAACACCTTGAAAGTAAGGGCAGGAGCTATGCATTGGTAGGAGGCTTCTCGTCCTGGGTATGGCTTGAAACTGCACCCTGCTGGGGCTGCCTGTGGTGGGGTAGCTCCCCAGAAATGCCAGGCCAGTTGCCTTCCCAGTGAAAGACGGGTAGGGGCACCTTATAATGCCTGCTCCCACTACTCAGTGGGTCATAGAACAGACAGGGGGCCAGGCACGCTTAAGGAGAAGTACCTGGGACCCTGGGGGTATATGACCCCAAGCCCCAGGAAGTGGGCACAGAGTTGGCCCTAGTGAGGGGGTAGAGAGTGGCTCCATGAAGAGGGGCGGGAATGAGTAGAGTAGTAAAAGCCAAGTGCTTGGAGATGGGCTTGTGGCTAAAGTCAGCCTAGTGTTAGGCATACAGACCGTCACCCATAGAGTAGGCTGCATGAGGCACCTGAAGGGCTGTGGGGGGATCACCCAGAGTGTAAGTAGGTAAGCCTGATGCCGAAAGGCCGCTCAAAGGAGCAGGGCAGATTGAGAGTGGCCCAGTGAAGGGCGGTATGAAAGAGGCTCTGTGAGAGGGGGCGGAGTGAATGAGGCCTTGTGAGAGGGGGTAGTGCGAATGAGTAGATTGTGAGAGGCCCAGCAAGGGGCAGAGTTTGGCCTGGATTCTGGCTGGAGCAACTATAATTTGGATGCCATCTGTGAGGCATGGGGCATGGGGCATGGTAAGGGAAGGTCAGAGCTATGTGTAAACCCCTTGGCATCAGGACATTAAAAAAGGGTTCTTATTACATCATTTATATCCCAACAAGTTGCAGCAGGTGAGACTGGGCAGGCTCCCCTAGATGGAGGGGCAGCCAGTATGGTGACCAGCCACAAGTAGGCGCCTTTGTCACATGCTTGTGTGCAGGGACAAACACAAGTTAATGAAGGTGCTCCACTTGGAGCACCTTCATCTAAACCCTCATTAAATGAGGGTTAATTTGTCATGCAATCAAGCACTTTTAAAGTGCTCTGAAGCTGTACACTTCTGTCAGTCAATGAATGTAGAGTGCTTTTCAAGAAGCCAATCACATGACAGATATCCCTTCTGTCAGCACCCAGTGTGTGTCACCTTATTTGTACTTGTCTTTTAGATTGCAAACTCTTCAGGACAAGAGTCTTTGCTCTGAATGCTTTAAATAATAAGCATGACATCAGCATTTAAATTATAGATAACAGATAAACAATAAATAATAAAAATTGAAAGTTTACAATACCAAACTAAAGGAAAGAGTACTGCACAGGATTTAATGACTATAATTCAATCTACAATTATAATTCTTACGTATATAATATGTGATATATAAGATAACACAATTTACAATTATATATGTGAAACATTATATTACACTACTCACAATTATAATTATCCTGTACACAGGTTGATAGATTTATATCTTTCTTACTACTTTTTTTCAAAGAAAGGTTTAAGAAAGCATACTAATTTCCCAAATGAGTAAAATGAGGGGAAAATATCACCCACTCCAATATATAATCCAATTAGAAGACAAGTGAACTTTTTTTTTTTTGAGATGCAGCTTTGCAAGAGAACCCCAAATAGAGTTATTCCAACCTTGGAGAGTTCCTGATCTCATTATGGGGCCTCAAGGATTCACACAACCGACTTTCAGTCTCTAGAATCACCCAAGAGCCTCCACATCTACCTGACTAATAGCACTCTCATTCCTTTGAAAAGATTTATCAAACATAAACATAACAAAGAATCCGAACACATTAAATAAGACTCAGAGGTATCATCCTCATTCTCTTGGGAGTGTCATTATATCTCCATAGCGATACATTACACAAAGGCTATAGTACATTTCATCAGCTCTGATAAAAATACTATAGTGTTCACCTTTTACTGGAGTGACCAAGAGGATATACTTTCCAGTTTTAAGTTGGGCATAAGGCAGGGTAGGTGGCACCTTAAAGAATAACTGTTAGGTTACATCCCTGACAGAAATGCACAATCATGCATTGCTTTTAAATAATATGGAAATGTTTATAAAAGAAAATGAAATTACAGAAAGATTGAAGGGTTTTCATATTTCATGAAGAACTTTAAAAGTGTTGCAAAACATAAGCTATATTCTATAATTCTTTTTTTTCTTGTGAGCGGGCTGACTGACGAAAGAGCTCATCTGAGCCAACAGTGACTTTAAATTGAGCTTTAAAATATTTAAGTTCTTGATATGAAAGTTTATTTAAATTTTGTAGACAAGTCAAAGTACAAAAACTTCCCAAAATGAAGCAATGAAAAATATTCATCAGAGATGCTTTTGAAAATTCTAGAAAACTGCGGCCAGGATGTATGAATTGTGTCTTGTTGATCATGTTTAGTATGCTACTAACCACAGTGTAAAATCAGGACATACACAAATAAAATGTCTAAAATCTTGTTTTGGCATCTCAAAGTTCTGGAATGCTCACATTTCCAAAATTTAGTCTAATAAGGCTTATTGGCTTAAATTTTTTTTCATCACCCAAACTACAATATTTTAGGCAACTTAATGTCCTGTTAAACTAGGTTTTTATAAAATATACATAATTTTGAGAGTTGCAAAGAAAATGTCATAAATGATTAAGCAATATGTTTTTTATATATATTCCTTGCATTTTTTTTTCAAATGTTCATAATGGACCAAGTTGATGGGCCAGGACTTTCCATAAACTTCATTTCTACCTAACAAATGAAAATATGTGCCTGGGCTGCTAAAAATATTCTGGAGTCAATAAAAGAATGAAAATATAGTAATAAAAATGGGAAGCACAAATTAGAAGGAGGGTAAAATTATGGAATAATATACATTTTAGTTATAATTTAATGTACTTTGAGATTTCATTAGGCCTCAAAAGTATACAGAGACCCTCAGAAATCAGCAGAACTCAAATAAAGGACATCAATATGTGCAGGAAAACTCCTTTGAAAGAATGCTGTGTTAGAGATTGATCTTGCTGGCTTTATACATAAGACTAATTTAATTAAATCAGGAACTACACGTGTGAGTAATGGTTTGCAGGACAGGGTCTCTTGTTTGTTAAATAATATTAAATCTTAAGCTTTTAATCCTTGAAAGATAATGTGCATATGCCAACTTTATGCATGTTGAGGAGTCACAATGGGCATTTCCAGTGTGTAAAATAAAATAGGCCTCTACATTTGGGCAAGATCAGAACCTTTTATTGCACCAACAAGCACACCTTCTCAAAGCTCTCTCCTTCTGGGAGAGGTGTCTATGATCCCTTGAAACCCAACCTATTTTAAGTACTGCCCATGTACATAGTGGCCAGTACTAATGTGAACTGATAAACCAAATATTTTTTTCATACCTTCTGTAAAACAGGCTTTTGGTTCTGATGTTTGTTCTGGTTCAACCTCTGCTTTTTCTTCTCCAGCAGGAACAAGATCAATTGTACTTCCTTCAGAGGAGCTTGAAATGTTTAACTTCTGTAAATAAAATCCCACAATAATGGTCTCAGTTTTAAACAAGATATTAATTTTGAACTGCAATTAATATTAAGCATGCAACACTGTGCTCAGAGAATAACAAACAGCAAGTATTGGTGGCTAACTCACCACTCCTGAAGTATGTATATGCTGAATCTCCATACTTGCATATGTGAGAATGGGTTATTTTACTTATGGGTTTTTTAAATGTTTGGAGTAAAATTAGTAAGGAGTTAGTGTTACTCAAATTATGATTTTTATTACATAGGTTTCCTGATATGTATTTTATTTATTTGCAATTGTGTCTCATTTGGAATAAATAGTGCAATTCCACTTTAAGTCAACTCAACTCACTGGGTGCATCTACATGAAATGCTAACTGCACCATACCCTAATAACACTTCACAGAAGCATGCCAGGCAAAACCCATGCTAATACACTACTGCGCAATAGTATTAGGTTACTGCACAGTTAGTGTCTGTAAAAATCCACGTGCCGGCACCGATGTGCACTAGCACCAGTTACTGCTCATTGATTTAGTACTTGGTTATTTAGTACTTAATGCACAGAGCATTAATGAATGTGTAGATGCACCCCCTCAGTATCCTACAACTGATTCCAACTTTCATTATGAGACTCTTCAACCTGAACACGTGAAATCCTGAAGAAAGACTATTTCAAATTGACAGCCATCAAGATAAAATTATAAATCCAGTATATATTTTTTAAAGATTTATTTTTAATCAGCTGCCATTTTTAAAGAAAGATACAAAATTACATAGATAATTTTTCTTCAACATTTTAACCCATACCCAAGGTAGCTATCTAGTTTTACATATCTGACAGAAAATTTATAAGTGGGATAGAATTACTATTGATTTGCCCATCATATAGATACATATATTATGCTAATTTTGCTTTAGCTACAATATAAATGAGAACAAAATAGTAAAAGCAGCACCATATTCCTCAGTGTAAACTATATTTTGGGCATGCCGACATAACTTAGCCACTAAGATGAACTACTTCAAAAATACTGAAATGAAGTTCAATAATATTATATGACTGCTTTATAGATGTATTGAACTATAACTCAAATTATGCTGTGAATGGCATATCCATTTTCCTGTTATGACCAGACCAACAGAAAGCTGCACAGAAAGATTTGTATGAGTAGAAAAATATAAATTGACAAATCTCTGTTTAAAACTCTTCTTAAACTGCAATCATCATTGACACTTGAACACATATTATATTTCATAAAAAATACTGGTAGACTTCTGAAATTTCAGAAAAAGAAAAAAGCATGGTAACTCCACTTCAATGGCAATTATTTTGCATTCTCTGTTGACAATGCACATATGTATTATACTGTGCATTCAGAAACTACCTTTTACTCTGGTACACATACCTATCCTGTCAACACATTTGTAATAAAATATTTATTTTCTTAGAACGTTTAAATGATCTCAATGATGGTAGTTCTAAAGAAAACTCATATTCAGACATACATGAATTTATTTGGCTGTCCTGTAATCACAGCAAGACAACATATGCAGTATAATCAGAGTCTTCATCCTCCAGATTTTAAAGCAGCATTGCTTTATACAGTTAACTTTAGGTAAGTATGAGTACCAAATTAAATTACAGTAGTTTTAATTACTGCATTCTCTGACCTGTCACAATGTTATTACCGTGTACTGTACAACATCAGTAATGGCTTCACTGATACAGAGCCAAATGTAGGGGAGGAATGATGTAAGCACATTTGTACAACATAGACTCAATTGCGTGAAAATGATACTAGCAATCATATCTAAAACACACTTGCAACATTAAGAGATACTTTCTGTATACTGCTGCTTTCAGCAGATGAGTTAGAGACACTATTCCAATAAGTCTTTTTTAATTTAAAAAGAGAAAGGACAAATTCTGTAGCGCACAGTACAGAAATAATTTTGTTAATATAATTGAATCAGTTATTTCCTTATTCACTATTTTTGTAATCAGACTATGTGGAGTACTGCCTCCAAATTATAAATAGGTTGATAAATGCCAATTTTAAATTTCACAAAAAGCATTACTTCAAAAATATTTCAAGTAAATTCAGTCCACAGTACCAATAAAATATTTTTGCTGACTCTATGGAAACTGAAGAACATGCTCACTTTCAGCATTATACAATTTTCTTAGGACTTTGCTTTCATCATTCCATCATGGATAACATTTATATAGCAAAATGCTGCAGCAATGACAGGCTAAACAACACATGTGAACTGGATTATAAAACAAATCAAGCTGTCAAAAGCAAAGGATCAAATTTTTAAAAAGAAAAACATAAAAAAACCCCATAAAAACAACATGATATTTTGGATAACCATATTATATCAATGAGCAAAAACTTATTATAACAAAAAAAAGCCTCTTTTCGCTGAAACTGAGCTGTTCATTAAGCAACTCTGGTAGACACTGCTGAATTCAAGGCTGGGGACTATGGATCTAAAGTTTCAGCTCAGTAAAAGATGAGCAGTCACAAAAATATCTCAGCATCAGTGTTCACATGATATGTATTTAACTTTAACATATAGTAGATAACTGTAGAAATTATTTTATATTTCTTGTGTTACATTATATTTACAAAGTACTGTATAAGAGTTTTCCTTGTAATATAGATCTAAGTAAAAGCACAATGTGGTACAGTTCTCCAACCACCTCTAACACCAGTTGCAAGTCCAGAACTAGGTGAAGGCAAAGCCCAGAAATGTCAGGACATCTACATTTTGTTCACTCTGGTTGTACTTGTATGGGACACCAAACAAAATGATCATCTCTAAGGTGCCTTCCTGCAACTGATGGGATGAAATATTATCTTTATTTATAGTTTTGAATATATACACAATATTTTACTTATAAATACATATATAAATATGTATTGCCTTACATTTATGACCTGCACAAGAACTTAATTTATCCCCTTCAAGGTAAGTTGGATAAAACACTCTGCCCCACCTTATTCCATTGCCTCTGTAAAAACTTCTTAAAAAGGCAGGACATCATTTTGTCATGACAATTCTTTAGATGATAGTCAGAACCCCAATGCCATTAAGAGTACTCAAAAGACACCTGAGAATCTTCCTACACCCAATGTAAGTGATGCAGGATTGTACAAAAGTCCAGATGAGCAGACGTGTTACTTGCAGAAGGAGTACTTCAGTTTCCATCAACTGACAGCAAGTTGCATTCTACCACCATTATGATGAATATTAATGAGGATAAAACTTAAATAATAGTTGGGTAAAACCTTTAAGTATTTCCACTAGATTTTCTGCGTGTTACATCTTTTGACCTAATACCTTCTATTTTTCTAACTCCTATATGTTTGTTTGCAATCTTAACTCTGAATCTCACGTATTTCTTTTTTGTTCTAATTTCTACATTGTGATAATAGTGCTTTTCCATTCTGACAGTGGTCAGCAGGCTTTTTAGGATGTAGGCTCGAGTAACCCAGTTTGGACCAGAGGTGGCTAGGTCTAGGTCCTAACCTCTGCTGCCACTTTTCCCTGTGAAGGCACAGGGAGAGGGCCCACAGCTTCCACTTCTTCCTGCGGTGGCATGGAAAAGTGACTACTGCCAACGCTCCCTGCTGCTAGAGCCCCATGTCTGTCAGCTGGATCCAATGGCTCTGCAGGCCATAGGTTGCCAACCTCTGAATTTCTATATTTTTATTTTACACCTTATACTCCATGTAAAATTTTATGTTTGGGATTATGTTTATGTCTGCCTATTTGAATAATCTACTGGACTAAGTTCACAGGAACATACTTAATCAATGAAGAACAAAGTTATTATGGATGTTATGATGGAGTTAACAGCTCTTGATTTTTCAAACATCCACATTCCCTACTCTGTGTGCTATTGCTTTCAATGGGACTATCTAAATGCATACTATTAAGCAGATGGGAGATATCTGCAGGGTTGGGATCTTTAGTGCCAAGATTTGAGGGAAAAACTGTAACCTAACCTTAAAACTTAAAATGAACTAAAGGAATAGTCAACAGTTTCTAACAAAAGTTCAACCTAACACATTTTAGCATCCATACAATCGAGTTCATTATGAAAGTAACACTTTTAATTACAAGATAGTTGGATGTTTGGTTTAACTTACTAATGAATATAAAAAGTCAAGAGATAGATCATCTCTGTAAATTTAAAAAATGATCCTCTGATAGCTTCTTTTAACCTTGAAAATTATCACTTTATAATCCAAATTAAAAACATCTATATAACATGCAGCTCATATCACTGAAGTGCTATACAAGAAATACCAGGATGATGTAACAAGGAGAGACAGAATCATGTTGGGGTTGCCCCCTGAACATGCTGTGATGTAGGTCACATGACTGCTTACAGAGCAGCTGTGCATGTATCTATTGTACTGCAATGGATGGGGAAGGAATATACTGTAGCTGATTAGCATGCAGGCCAGTCAATATTTATTTAAAAAGTGATCACATATGTATGATTTGTTTAGGTAACCTGTGTAAAAGTGCTGACACGTTGGTCTGCCTGATTAAAAAGCACCAGAGCTGCATTCTTGATTGATCCAGCTTGATTTTACTCCTGTGAGAAGTAAAAATGGTAGGAAATGAAGTACAAAATACAATACCTCTATTTTTCATCCCTGGAAACAGCAAAAATATGGTGTCCTAAAGCTTTAAAAATATTTTTTTAGCTATGTTACAAATTTGCAAAATATAACAGTTGATTAAAGACTTCAACCCCTATATATCCATGGACATATCAAAAGAGATTTGATTAGCAGAATATTTGAAGCTGTAAATGTATATTGGATTTGGAATGAATATTTTAACATAGTGAAACACCTACAACCATACAATGATTGTAACAACTTATAAATTTATCATTCTGAATGACCAGATCTTTTTATATTATTATTCCTAGTCTACTAGCAAAGCAGGAAGTGAACACAGAACAGTGAAACATAATGGGACAAATTCAAATTCCATTACATTATATTTATCATTTTAATTATGCATTAGATAGTAAAATGTTTCAAGTACTGTAATATAAAATTGAATTATATATAACATATACAACACTGTAAAAGGAAATTTCATATCTAGATAAAAACCTTGAGCTCTAACGTGCAAAGTCTACTTTCTAGCTCACATTGTTATACAAAACATTTAAACCAGAAAAGGCATCCCAAGGACTTCTCTAACATATAGGTATACACAGATGGCAGGAGCTACCAGACCATCACCTATGTAACCATCTCCATCCCAGACACTGGAATGTTGGAGGACAAAAAAAGAGGTAGGGAGCAAACCTCTCTACTTTCTGGCTGATCCTGGACTGGAGCCAGCCAGCCTGGGCCATGTGCCCAGCAACAGTTCTGGGGAAAAAACCGTGGACTTCAGGATCTTATGACCTAAAAGTCATTTATTTTTAGTTAGACAATTAAAAAGAAAACTAACTAAAGTAAATTTACTGATTTTGAAAATACTGTGCATAAAAGGTATTTTTACTCTGCTAACTGATGTCTCGCACCTCTCTTTGGCCAGGGTGATCACCTGAGCCCATTTCCACAATTTGAAATGAAAAGAAAAGTAGATAATACCACTTCCAGAATAGGCTTTTTGTTCAAGCCTGAGTGTAAGAGGTAAGCAGGTATGGAATATATTACTCCAGTTATGAAATACAAAATAAGTAGTAGTAAAATGTCTTCTTCCATTGCCCAGGATGCATCATTTCACTTTGGTGTAAAAAAAATTCAAATAGAAATATCAGGAAAAAAAATCATAATACTTGGAAGCACCGACAGTACTTCTAAAAAAACCCCCTAATCATGCCCCATCCAAATCCCTTAGTAAACTAACCAGCATCCATTCTTCAAATCACTAATAAATTACACACTTGGTTAATTTATGTGTTCAGTTAAAAATCAGAGGCACTTACAAAGTACAGCACAATTAAACATTAAAAGCTATTGTGAATATTTTAAAAAATCTTCTGTTAACTTCTAAAGGAGGTAGTGACTTGGTGCTTGTCAAGTGGGGGCCTTGTATCCTAAAGAATGAGTTTGTAATGGCAAGGTTAAAAGCCGTCTATATCCTTTATGTCATGACGAATAATTGCAAAATACACATTTGCCTGTTGCCTGAGAGATTAAGATGGTGTGCAGTGTTTGCAAGCTGGATAAAATGCATGGAATACATTATCTTTTTATAAACGACCGGTAATAATATTTGAATGAAAACAATAATATTCCAACACTGTATACCTATTACAAGATAATAGAAACAACTATAAAGACTTCTAACTTGTCTTAAGTAAAGTCTGATTTGGTGACAATTTGATGACGATAAATGTTGGTAACTTTTTTAAAGAAGTACAGATAATTTCAACTGAAATTTCAGTAGGTTAAATTTATCCCTGATCCAAAAATGCATTAATCCTAAAGCAGGTCCAATCTGAGCAGGTCCAAAGTAGGTCAGATTTATGCTTGTCAGTTCAGAACTTCTACAGATGACAGTAAGAAGTTAGAAATGTTTTAGGTTTAGCATTCTGATTATATGTTTCTAAAGCTTTGTTGGAGATGTTCAAATTAAAATACTATTCTTATTCTTTTTCTATAAAATAGTATTAGATACTATGGCTAGGGACAGACATTCAAAAATAGCCTGAGCTGAAATTGACTCAATCTTTGCAGGTTAGTCTACCCTTCCTAGACTGAACTGGCTTGAAACTGCACAGACATTCCCTCTAGACTGAAGAAATGCAGGCACATGCCCACCCTTCTCTTCCACAAAGCTGAGCTGAGGGGTGGAGGGGGGGCATGGCCAGGCCCCTGCAGGACCTCTGATTAGGGAGGGGTTTAAATCCCCACCCTGGCCTGCACAGTCCCAGGCTTTTCCCTGCTCGCTGCTCAAATTAATTTTAAGTGTGTTAATTGAATTTCATCCTTACTTCAGGGAAAGTGTCAAAATATTAAAAAAATAATACAGCTAGGACAAAGGATCAATTTCTTATGTATACAAAATAGAGTACATACACATATTAGGTTGCATAAGTGTCAGTATAGAAGACAGGAGAAATTACTAATTTCAATACACACACACTAAAGGCTTAGACCACTTTTATGAAATTGTAACTGGCTCCACTATTTCCAAATTTTCACTTTGACACATATGTAACTTAATTCCTAGTAGTTCAATTCTGTGAAACAAGGAATACCTGCAATTACAGGCCACAACCATATATTTTTATCCTATATTCTGAAAGAACATAAATTGATATCAAAACCCAGAACAACCAAAAATATTTTCAATTCCTACCTCCTTGCCTTCCTCCAGCTCTGACTCACTGCTGAATTCTTCTGTATTTAACTGGTCAAAATCAGATTCTCCAACAGCAATTGGTACTGTAACAGTAAGGCTTGGATTGTTTATGAATGATGCATAATCACTGCCAAGCACAACACTAGTAGTTCCATTTTCATTTTTGCGATATCGCAAGTCTTTCTTTATTTCAGCTACAGTATGGTTTGAAATACAACCGTCTTTCCTATCTGTTAGCCGATCAATGGATCTTACTTCATCTGGAGCTTGTTGTTTTCTGAAAAGAATTTTTTGGATGCATTCATACACTTCTCTTTTCACATAATCTATTCCTTTCTGAATCCTTGTCACGGCAATCTGGAGGTTGTTCATTTCATTATCATCATCTGGAGCAGCAAGGTTGTCTGAGCTAAATGAGCTCAGCAGCAAGGCCAGAAAGAGGTTGAGTACCTAAAAATGAAGAGAGAGAGCTAGGATTTTTTTTCTTCTCTCTTCCTCGCTTTTTTCAGGTCAGCCATGATAACAACAAATTACTTGTATAGTTTTATCATATATGCTTTATTAATGTTGACCAGGATGGAACTTGTTTTTGAAAATTTTAAAATGGAGTTGTACATTTAAATTTACTGGCAGAACCTGATAACATCATGTTGGACTAATATACAAGTAGGAAGAAAGGAGTTCAGAAAATATATTCTGTCTTCAACCATTGGAGAAATAGCTCAAAGCCACTTGGCTCCTCCAGTCCACTGGAACTACAATGAAACAGAGCTTTCTCAGAAGTTGGCCCAAAAACTGTGGAATGAACTCTCATTAAAAACCTACCACTTCCTGTTTTGTACAAAAATTGTGTTTTGACAGTGCCTCTTTTAGCAAAAATTCATCAACATATGCATGAATATAACTAAAAATAATTTAAAAAACCCATTTCATTCCAAATGCCAATGTCCCCAAGCAGAAAATGAAATTAAAAATACATGATGGATATTATTAGTTGCATTGTTAACACATTACTGAAAAGCACTCAAATACTTAGGAAAGTGCATGGCAAAAGAACCTACAGAGAACAGAACAGGCAACAATAGCTAATGCACACTTCTGACCCAATATAAATAAGGACTGTTGAATCATACAAAGATCTTTCCAAAATAAACCAAAACCTTAAAAATTATTATTATTATTATTATTATTATTATTACACTTATCTCCAAATGAATTCTTGAAATGTTCTGGTTACATACCACTAGGTTTCCAATCACCATGACCATCATGAAAACAATAAGGCACATAGCTTGGCCTGCAACCTCCATACAGTCCCACATGGTTTCTATCCATTCTCCACAAAGCACTCGGAATACAATCAAGAAAGAATGGTAGAAGTCATACATGTGCCAGCGTGGAAGTACACAGTCTTTAGAGATCTTGCAGACACATTCCATGTAGCTTTTACCGAACAGCTGCATGCCAACCACAGCAAAAATGAAGACAATGATGGCCAGCACCAAGGTCAAATTTCCAAGAGCCCCCACTGAGTTACCAATAATCTTTATAAGCATATTTAGTGTTGGCCAAGATTTTGCCAATTTGAAAACTCGCAGCTGAAAAGCAAGAGTAAAGAGACCATATCAGTAATTACAAAAAAACTGTTGAAATACTTTTAGAACCATATTCTATGAATTGATTACAGGAAGGAAGGCAGGCAGGAAGGCAGGCTCTGACTTGAATTTTTTCTGGCTTCTATTAGTTTTAAATCAATAGCACCACTGATACCACAGCACCACTGATGGATACTCTTCCCATTTCTAATTTTCATCAACAATTAAGCCTCACAGAATTTTGCAACATTCTACTGATCAGCAACAGAAGAAATTATACTATTGACTGTCATTGTTCTGTCTGCTGCAGTACCTGAAAAGTCAGGTCATCTATCTACTACTCTATCTTCACATTATTGGAGTATTATAACTTGATATAATGTTATAATACTGAATATGATGCAGACTCTTTAGAAATATGTAGGGAAGGGAGTGGAGAAGAAACAGGACATATCAAACTATTAGGCTTCTGTTGAAGATCAGTTTCCTTAAAAAAGTCCAAATAAGAAAAATTGATTAGAAAGGACCTCCGTGACCCTAAATCTGGAATTAAAAGCCAGTTTTAAAAAAAATTACAAATATTTGTGATTCGGGAGGGAGGGAAGATGACTTAATTGGAGACTTTTGTAACATCTGATCTAGAAGAAAGAAAAGTATTTTATGAAACATTTTTATTTCCAAATACTGAAGATTGTGACAATTCAAGAGAAAAGGGAGCACTTGGTTAGTTATGTCTCAGCTACTTAACTGCTATTTTGAAAATCCTTGGCATAACACATTGTTGTTCACTATCACTGGCTAAAAAAAAAATCGATTTCACACATGTTTCTTAATGCTAACTTTTGTTAATTTTTGTGATGGGAAGCAACAAAGAAACCCAGTCTTGTCAAAGAAACCCAGTCTTTGAAGAGTTCTATTATTTTGATATAAGCAACACAACATAAAAATAAAGATTGTAATTTCTCTCTTTAACCTTTCTTAATACATCTTTGCCCAACACACGCTTGCTGGAATTAATTACAAAAGAATAAGATCATTATGCAGCCATGCTAACATGAATTACACTGTAATTAACATTGCTTCCAGCTGAATCACTGTTTAGCTGTTTGTAAACCATAATATTGCATAAACTGTTTTGTGGTAATGATGTAAATAACTTTTGGATTACCTATTTCTACTGAGAGGCATCATCCATCATCTAAGAGAAATTACATGTGAAATGAAATGGCTAAGAAACTGAACTCCTGTAAATACACACATTTTGAATTACAGGCACAGTGTACTAATACCTGTATATTTAGTTTACATTGTGTATTATTATATTTACCAATCTGAATGATCGAAGAACAGATAATCCATCCACGTTTGATAAAAAAAGTTCCACCAAACTAAGAGTAACAATAATGCCATCAAAAATATTCCAGCCTACTTGGAAATAATAATAGGGATCCATGGCAATTATCTTGAGAACCATTTCTGCTGTAAAGATTCCAGTAAAAACCTGAATGGAGAATATAATTTAGTATTTTTATACAGCTGTAAAACAGCAGATCAAATCAGAAGACAAAAAATAAATTAAATGATAAACAATAACTTTATTGTAGCAGAATGTAACTACACTTGTATTGCTACAGAAGTATGCAGACATATCTGTTATATCAGTATCACCTGATATCAATACAACTGTTTTTCTATTCCCCTAGAGGAGTAGAATTTTGTAGTGGCAGGAATCTGGGGAATCACTCTTTCATAAGTGTAACAACTGCAAGATAAATTTACTCTTGTTTTTATGACTGACTACATGGACTCCTCCATTTCTAGTGATTAATCAAATAGCTGTCTATTTGCCTGCAATCAAGTGCAAGAATTCTTGATTCATTATTACCGACCAAAGCTGGCATGCAGTTTAGAACCCTGTACATTAGTGAATGGTAAATGTATGTATTGAATTCCATGGAGCTACTATAATTGTAGTTCATTTATAGGAACAGTAAGGCAGTAAAGGCTGTCTGCACCATAATATGATGAACTCTGTGATTGATCCAGGTAGCTCTTAAATTCTTATGCAGGTCAAAATCCATTTTAATAACCTCCATAACAATGTATGTTGCTCCCCAGTCAGCAAAGGCCAAATAACCTGGTGTGTTCCTGACTTATTTCATTTTGTCTAGATAAAATGTGATTATAAGGAGTTTGTGAAACTTCACCTTGACTAGATTCAATTTTAAGAAAGAAAACAGTTATGTGTGTGGACTGGTTTATATAAAACTCTCAGATAACAGTAGGTGGGAACTTTGGGTGAGGTCTAAGAATAACTGTATGTGTCTAGACAAGATGTTTACTGTGGAGTTGCCTAATTCACTCTGCAGTAAATATCTTAGCATCTACACGTGCAGTTGCTATTAGGATGAAGAAAACTAAATACTCCGCATTAGGTTAGTACTTGTAAATTCTAACAAGTGCTATTTATTAAATACTGCTGGCTCTGACCCACATTGAAGCACCCTTGTGCCCCAGCCAACTGCCCTGAAACACACTGAGCCGGGTCAAAGAAGCCCTGTGCTGGCAGGTTGAACCCTCTCAAGCCCCTGCCAGGAGGGGCTGCTCCAACCCAGCTCAATGTGCTGCAGTCCCAGGTACATGTGTAAATGTGGCGCCCAGGAGCAATAAACACTAGCATGGTATGAAGTGCTGGAGTTCACTGCTTTGCATTAATTACACATGTAGGCATGCCCACCTTGTACTTCTACAAATTCTGGGGCCTTAATTTTTGCTAAACTTCTAGTTAATATAATGGCCATCAAAAGCGGAGTCTTCATCAACAGGTGGTATGGGGTGCAGCTTGCTGAGGGATCAAAGCAAGGACCCTTTAACAGTAATAGTAGTATATAAAAATATGAGGAATGAGAGGAATTACTGAATTGAGAGAAAAATATGCACAAGGTGTTGCACGATTTGTGCCACTGTACAGCCAAAACATGACCCGAGATAGGAAGGTGGCAAGCAGCTATTGTTACCAGATGGACTTTTACTGTATTGATGGAAAGCCCAGTTTGCTGCCAAGTTGGCAAACTGTCCAGTATCGTTGAAACTGGTGGTTTTGGTGTAGGAAGCTGGTCTTGAAATTCTCAGTGCGTTTCATAAGTCACTGGCTGAAGCTATTCTGCTTTGGATCAGAATATTCTGAAACTCAGCTGAGCTGCTCTGTTCAGCCAGCCAGCATTCAGGGTATCTGATGTAAAAGTATCAGGTTTTGGTCTGACCCTTGTTTTGACTGCTAAGCAATGCCACGAAGACTCATCAGGGGTCATGTTGATAAGTACCATCAGGTCTAAGTACTGAAAGTACATGAGATGTGTTGCAGGATGTTCATGATCCTGTACCTTGTGTCATTTTCCTGATGACCATAGTTATGAGGATTGCAGGAAAAGGAGCATGCCTAGTGTCATGTATCCATCAGGGATATAATACTATAAGCCCTAGAAGCTTGGCTGCCTCCACTATCTTCATCCATTTCCATCTGTTGTGTGCCTTCATCCTCCAGTAGCCCACCATTAATTTCTGTAGGTCTGACACTACACCATCTAGCCATCTTCACATCTTGATCGTCCAGGCAGCTTTTGGAACAGACTATCTAAAATTTGTGGTATGTTCTGAACAGGATTACCTTTGTGCCTGATCAGTACCGTAGCAAGAGAGGGGTGAGCAGGGTGACTGCCCCGGCTGATGAAGCAAAGGGGCACCAACAGGTAAGTTGCAGTCGATATTTTGTTATAAATATTTTTTAAAATTTTGGCTGATGTGGCCGATAATGTTGTTGATAAAATGTTACATGCATGCACACAGCCACAGCATACATGTGTCCAGCTCGGAAGCTTGGAGAGCAGCATCCAGATGATGAGTCTGTTGCCGGTGGGGGTGGGAGAGGGGGAAGGAGTATGGGGGAACAGATTGAGGCCTCCTGGTGAAAGAGGAGAGGGGCTGGGACTGAGGCAAATGCTGCCCAGCTGGGGAAAGACGTGGGACGGAGACACAAGAGGCTCGTCGAGAGGGGCATGGGGAGGTGGGGCAGCTCCTGCCACTGCATGCACCCCCAGGCAAGCATGGTGGGGGGGGCTGTCCCCCCCCCCCCCCCCCCCCCCCCAATCTGTGTGCAGGGCAAGAGCAGGCTGCTGCTGCAGGCTTGCCTCAGATGCCAAAATTCCTGGCTACGTTACTGGGTATGATACACCTACCCATTTGCAAAATATATTATGTAAAAACAAGTCTTTGACACATTATTTAGCATTGCTGGAAAACTTCATGCTAAAGTCGTCGATCAAGGTGGTTTGCCACCCAGGGATATGCAAAGCTGCTATTCATTCCCAAAGATAGTTTTATAACACAATGGACAGGATCTTTCTCTCACCCACCTTGTCGGTCTGTTACATGATTGTCAGTCAGTATTTGAATAGTTTATCCTTGAAGGGAAGGCAGGATAGGTGTACAGGCCAAATAGGGCGTTCTAGTATCTATGATGCTTATGGACAAATAAGTCTCCTGAAGAGACTTCAGCCCCTACCATGTAATCCAGGTGAATGTTAATTTCCTGAGCAGACATGTTGACCACCAAAGTTCTGGTCAGAAGAGGTTTTGAAGAAGTGTCTGCCTGAAGAAGTTTATTCTATCAGAATAACAAGACTTAGTTTGGGAAAATAACCATAATATCCATGCTGGTTAAACACGCCATTCAACCACACATCTGCATAGATTGATTATGTCAAGCTATAATGCATATGATGAGGTCTCATGTCCAGCAAATCTGAGACACATCTTCTCTGGTGTTTTTGGGTGGGCTAAAACTTGACTGATGATATCTGTTACTGTTTGGAATTCTTCCTGTGAATTTGGAGTCTAATACTTCCACTGTGAACTCTATCCTGAGTTAAAATGGTTTATTCCTTGTTCATTTTGACATTTAGTCATGTAAAGAACCTAGGATTGCTTGAAATGATTTGAGTGGCTGGTCTGATCTTTTTCAAATTAGTCATATACAGTAACAACTGCCTTAACCAGCACCTTACAAGCCAGCATGCTCTATTAACTGGGTCTGTGATGCGGCGGGAGGGGCAGTTACGCCCCGGACGTGGCGGAAGAAGCAGTGGCACAAAAGCCTGTTCGAGCCTCTCAAATAACCTGCATATTTTGTTATCTGGCACCCCCCATTCCCCACGGGTGCCGGTTAACAAATCTTTTACTATACATAGTTCTAGATTCCTTTTCTTCCTATGTGAGCTATCTTGGCACTTTGTGAAAGCCTATGAGGGGGCAGAGAAACTGTCTTTTATGAGAAATCCAAATACTTCCAGTGACACAGATATATGGGGGGAAGAAATGAGCATCTTGCAGGTTAAATCTCAAAATACTACTTGTAATATTTTTTCAGAGTAATACTATAATTTAAAATGTTTTGCAGAACACTAAAATAAAAAAAAATATTTTAGAGAAATTGTATTCACATATCTGACATGTAATAAGATACACTTACCAGGTTTCCCACTACAAGCACATCATGAAATTGTACAGTCATTGGATAATGTTCCATGGCCATAAAGAGTGTGTTTAAAATGATGCAGACGGTAATAGCAAGATCAACAAATGGATCCATGACAATAACATTAACAATGCGCTTTACATTTAACCAAGGTTCCCAGCAGTCCCAAATCAAGAAAGTGTTGGCAAATTTATACCAGCAGGGTGGGCATTTTTGCCTGGATTCTTCAAGTTCTGGAGTACAAAAAAAAATGTAAAGACAAACTGAAGAAAATATTTATTTATTTTACTTTTATTTTAAATCTCTAAGGTTGAAAAGTGGAGAAATGCCATTAAAAACTGTCAAGATGTATAAATATTTTTAAGTCTTGAAAACTTTTCATGGGAAAAGTCATTCTTATCAGTCAAACACATGAGTGACAGAGAAGCAGTGATATAAGTAGCAATATTGCATGTTGAAGTGTTGGGAAATAAAAGACAGAGACAGTTGGTCTAAAGACCATATCATATGTTACAGGTAGGACGTGTGAGCTGCACTTAAAATGTGAATGTCTACACATTGAAGTAGTAAAACACATGCTAAGTGTAATCATATTGTAACATAATTTCCAACTTTTCATGGGAGGAGTACCTCCAGGTCATCTTAAATAACACATGATCAGCCACCGTTGGGCTGCTCCCCAGAGATAAACGAGTTCAAAACTCCAGTGCAGTGGGGGGTTGGCTGGCACCACAATCAACTGATTGTCGATTCTACCCGCACAGCAGAGTCTTGAACCGGTCCCGGTGCAGTGTGGGTGCTGGTACTGACAATCAGGTGATTATCGATCCTGGGCCCAGCACCATACCAGAGTCTTGAACTAGCTCCAGTGTAATACTAGGGCTGGGATGGATCATCTGACTATCAGTCCCAACCCTGCACCACACAGAAGTCTAGAACCAGCTCTAGTGTGATGCAGGGGTGAGGAACCAGCTCTAGTCAGTGCCAGTGGGGGGATGTGGGGAGAAGGGACGGTGAGTAACAGCTGACTCCAGCCCTTTCCAAGGTAGGCTAAGATCTTAGTAAGCATTACCATGCAACTGCTTAAAACACATTCTAACTTATAATGCAACATGGTAATGCTTACTATGTTCTAAATAAAACACATGCTAAATGTCCCATGCACCAGGGTCCTTAGAAACAACTTATGGGATCCACGTTAGATTTTGAGTATGGGAGTATATTTGTGCAGGTGAACATAGTGCTAAAATGCAAGAAAAGTATAGGAAGATGAAGAAAACATGGTAACAATATTTTATCTTGAAAAAGGTTCCATTTGATTTTTATTTCTATTTTATTACTTGATTACCTTATTTTCAAAGGTACTTTGATTCTTGGACCTAAATTATAACGAGAATGACATCAACACTGTAATGAATCAGAAACCTATAAAACATCTTGTGTAAAAAATAAAGGGCACATTCACTTCACAGGATAGGTAATTATGGAAAGCATTTCACTTACAATTGCTTCTCATTGGCTAAATCCATGCCTTCTACTTTCAAGAATACATTTACTTAATGCAAATTAATGTTTTCTAGTTAACATTAAGTTTCTGTTATATAACTAGGATAGACACTTCCCACTAACAAGATTGTCAGAAGGGTCTGAACAGCATAGAACTGATACTCTTGAACCATTTCCAAATTAGGAATTTTCTCTTTCCTCATTTCTCTTACTAGTTTTCCTTTACCCAATTTTCATAATATTCACTTCCTAAGCTATCTTTTGTTTTATTTTTTACACTGTTTGTTTTTTCTCTACATACGTTCTCTCTTGAGCTACAAGCTCAAGTGAGTCTGAAATTAAACAAAGTAATTCACTTGTATTTGTATTTGTTCATTTGTAACAAAATAATTGTTACATACCTTCCATTGTGTTTGTGAGTATGCTGGCTATACTCATTGCTCTTTGTCTTATAGTAGGGTCTTCCAGCAAATCCATTGATACTTGATAGGAACTAGACCGCCTCTTTCTTATTTCTATTTCTGTAGTAGTGCTCTGAAAATAATATATGGATGAATTAAACTTCATAAATATTGTCGCTAGGGACAGAAGTTATACATAAACTGGCTTACGTGATCAGAAATTGGTTTAAACCTTTAAGAGAACATAATAAGTTCAGTGCACACAAACCAGTTTCAAAGTGGCCAAAACTGGTTTAAGATAAACCTGGTTGAATGTAATATCAGACTTAACTGATTTGGGTCAAACCGGTTTATGCAACTTCTGTTCCAGACCCCCTTCCTGGTTTAAGTTAAATCAAAGTCCTTCAGTATCCCAGCATGTCCTGCAGCCCTGGGCTGGGCTGTGCTCTCCACTCCAGAGAGCAGGGCTAGCCCTACCCCTCTGCTCTTTAGCCTGAGCAGAGGTGGGGACATGGCCAGACACATTTCAGCATGGCCCTGTTAAGGCAAAGTGGGCAGAGAGAGGGTTAATTCTTCCCTCCTCCCCACCCCACTGCAGCTGGGGTCTTCCTGTCTGTGGCAAGCAGCGGAGGGAGCAGCTGGGGCTGGCAGACCCCAGTTGTGGTCCCCAGGTGCAGAAGGGATGCAAGGAAGAATAAAGCTCCTCCCTACCCACATGAGCCCTTGCAGCACCTCCGAGCTGGCCTGGGTAGCCCACTGCCCAGTCAACCACCACCTGTGTGTGCCAGGCCATGCTGTTCTCACTGACAGGGCTCAGCTTCCCTGTCACTGAGCTGCAGCCGGTGGAGAAGGCCCCATGCCAGTGGGCCAGCACAGCCATGTGGCTGGCTTGGCTGGGGCTGGGCAGGCCCAGCCTTGGCCATGGGGACAGAACCATCCCCAGTGGCTGCGGCTCATGGACAGCCACACCCTGCACTCAGGCTGGGCTGTGCTGGGCAGCACCACAGAGAACCCCCATTCCCACCCCACAGTGGCAGCAGAAGGGGGGCGGGGGAAAAATCCCCCTCCAGCAGTGCAGAAACCCCCCTCCCCACCCCATAGCAGGGAGGAAGAAGAAGCAGGAAAAGTCCCGCTCCAGGGTCGGCAGTGCTGCACAGAGCCCCCCTCTCTGTCCTGCAGCTAGGGGGGAAGGTGTGGGAGGGGGAAGAGTCCCCCCTCAGGAGTTGGACAGCACCACACAGAGCTCCCCGCCCCACCCTGCAGCCCCGCTCCCTGCCCTGTGGTGGTGGAGGAAAGGGAGAAGCAAGAGGGGGAAGAGTCCCCCGAGGCCGGGCAGAGGAGCTGTGTGCCCGGATTGCTCCTGACTGTCAGGGAGCTGCTCCAGCGGCCAGAGCTCTCATTCTCCTCCTCCTTCCCCACCACGGAGGTCTGGCCATGCTGCTGTCTGGCCACGCTCCCTTTTCCCCCATCCTTCGGAACGCTGAAGGCCATGGTGCGGGTTTAAACCCCTCCTCAGTTACACTCAAGCCTGCCCCCCCCCTCCAATTTAGCTTCCCTGTGGAAGGGAGGGCATGTTCTAGTGCCCCCTGGCTTCTGACCTGCGCCATTGCAGGCGTGTGCCTGAATTTCTAGAATTAAAAATGAATGTCTATCCATTTGCAAATTGGTTCAATTTCTGCAGGTTAAACTAACCTGCTAAGATTGAATCAATTCAGGCTCAAGGTTTTTGAATATCTGTCCCTAGACTGTAAGCAGATATCACAAAGTTTCTCTCATAAATCTTTCAGCTTCAAGGAATTCATGCTACATGCAGCTTCATGCTTATGCAGTCTATTAGGTCAGACTTCTCCACTGTAATATTAAACTGGCACTTTCAAAAAACTCTAATGAAAACATCTGAAGAGTATTAAGTGCCACATAAATGTTAGGTATATAATTCTCATATTACAAATGTGAAATAGGTAAATATTATTGTGTCACATAAATTGGAAGATATAGAGTTTAAGCAAGAAAACCAGTGTAACACAGTCTGCCAGTGGTATAAGTAGAATCAGAAATCAATCAAGAGTTCCTGGCTCCTTGTACTATATATTGTGCATTAGGTCACACTTTCCCATTATACCTACAATTCCAGATTAGTTCAAATGCAAAATATATTCAGCAAATAATAATTACTGTGAATAAACTTTATGCAACAATTATTTTCATGTAAATGCAATTTGAAAAGGCCAGTCTGTATCTCCCTTTCAATTTGTGACTAATTTTATTTATGAGATACCCTTTACAATGACTATCTGATATCTCTGATTTACTTTTATATACTATGATTCAATTAAGAATAGAGAAGTCTGACTTAATTGAACTAAAGTTTGCCAATGCCTATCTATATAGGGGAGCAATACCTTGAAATTACCAGTCTAAAGTTATACCGGTACTTTCAATCATACCCTGCACCTACATATGAAGGGATATGTAGGTACCTTGGGGTATACAAGCACATTTATACACTTCTTAACTAAAAATAAATAAATCTATAAAAACCAGGAGAGGAGAACAAAAAAATCATGTGACTGATAATCTCGAAGTCTGATTTACTGAATGAGCATGTTCCTTTTAAAATATTCAATTTTAAGCTCATATCAAATTTTCAGAATTTTTGGGAAATACATTAATTGCAGGCATGGTTTATTGTTTTGTAATTATTTGAAATCAGATCTGAAAGAGAGAACAGATTTTCCCAACTTTATCTGTTTCAGTATGTAGCTCAGGTGCTTCATAAGGATATGCACAGATTCTGGTGTATGGGATGGAGTTTCTGTTAGATTTCATCATTAGGTGCTCCTAACTAATCATGATCTTAAGTCTCTTCACTTACAACATATGCGTAGCTCAAAGCCTTCTTCTTTTGTGGGGCTTTTACTGCCTTATTAACTTTTCCTACCTGGCTTTTACAAGATGGTGATAGTGCTACAGGAAAATGAGTAAGATGCTGGTGCTGCTGCTACATACTGGGTGTGGCTATATATGCACATTTACTGCACAGTAACCAAAATTACTGTGCAGTACGGTCACACGTCTGCATGTTCATGCCCATACTGCACAGTAAATATGGTGATTTACAATGACGTGAACGTAAATTTGATACTTGCAGATATCAAATTTACGCCTGATTAGTTACTGTATAGTAATGCACGTATAGACACCTTACTGAGCAGTAACACTGTGTGTGTGGACTGACTTGGGGCAAACTTTACTCCCAAGTTAGACCACACACAGCACTAATGAGCTTTATCACTTGCACGTGTAGATGCTGGCCTTTTCCCGCTTACTGCACAGTAAAATAAATGCATGTGTAGCTACGCCTATGGACGACTGGTGCTACCTGATTCAGGGGGGGCACATGCCCCCTGTGGCCCTTCATGCCAACCAGGGGAGGTGGGATCCCCCTGTGGCTGATCGCACCAACCAGGAAGCATGAGTGGTGTTCCTGGAAGTGCCAGTGGCATTTCACCTGGTGCCCCCACTCCCTGACCGGAGCTGGCAGGGACAGCACTGGCGCTCCCGCCTGTCCCCCTGCCCATCACCTAAGTGAGAAGCACTGCCTGTGAGGAGGTGCACCAGTGCTCTTAGGGGCTGCACATGCACCCCCTACATGTCACCACTGGCCATGCCCACAGAGTTTTCTCTTGGTTCTTGTGAACATGTATACCATGTCCTTTTGTTCACTGCCTTTCTCCTCTACAAAAAGTCATCAACATTGGGGGTGAGCATGAAGTGTATATTAACATATTCTGAAATGCTTCTAGGCAGTGAAACCTCTGACCATGTCCAAGAACAGAATAGATTTGCTAAAACTTCAGGAACTCTCAAATGATGCCTAAAGACTTGCAGGGTAGCCTCATTTACACACAAATAAATCTGTGTATAGACATGGGGAAGGGGGAAACAAAGCAATAGGCTTTGGTAGAAGACTGCCAGAAAATGGAGACAGTGGAGGCTTCTGGATGAAAGCAGTAAACTGAAATAATATAAAAAGGAGAAGGAAAAGATATATACACTACTTAGGAAGCCAAATGAGAAGCACATCTAAGAAGAGTATATGATTCATAGAACTAAGTATACAAGTCTGTGCATATCCCTACTGCACAGGTAAGTAGCAAATGGTCATATACTGCATGTTCAGTATTTTTTGTATTTCAGCCTGTTAGTTCAGTATACTTGCAAGTAAATATAATAGCATTATACACAATTATATTTTCCTAGAAAATCTATTTGATTATATTAAAAGGTACTGCAAGATGCAGAAACATTCACAGCTTGGCCAACCGTTCTCAAGGGGCTCCATTCCATAGAAACACTGGCAGGTGCAGGAACAAAGGCCATTATGCCTGTACTATTTAAAAATTCCTTACATTGTCATCACTAGTTGCTTTATCTATTATCACCTCTGGCAGAAGTTGTCCAGTAGGTGACAAAAGAGAAGGTTGTCGATCAGCCAAGGAAACCACACCATTGCAATCCACAGTGCAGTGCATCTTCCCATTCACTGAAAGCATTGGTAACCTCCTTGATGATCTACTGGCCTGACTAATGTTACTGTTGCGCCGTTCACCATGCCTGCATGGCACAAAGAGGGAACCTCTTCTACTTCCATTATCTTCAAAAGTGCTATGCTCATCATCAGCAAAGTCATTTTCTGATCCTATATCCTTTCCCTGACCTCTGAAACTGAACAGACTTGTTCTGCTGTTGCGCCTTGGAGAAAAAATGGAACCACGAATGCTCAGCAAAGACTGCAGAAAGATATAAATAATATTATTAGCTGAAAATATACATTATCTTTAAGTACAAAGCATGTATGTCTCAATAAAACCATGACCTAGAAATGTTTCTCACACAAGACGCTTTCATAAACAAAGAATTTAAGCTTGGGAAACACACACATAGAACATATTCACAATCATCAGAAATCATTATTTTTGGGGTGACTACATTTCTCTATGGCAATACTTTTAATGTTACTCTGTTTATTTAGTAATGTAAGATTTCTGTACATTGTATACATATTATAATTTGTTTAGCTTACATAAGGACTTTTTAGTTAAATATACAAGAAAACACTGATAACTGGAACATACTATTTACATGTACTATAACTTGCATCATCTACGGACCAGTCAGACCTGAGAAGTGCAAGAAAGAATGATTCCTGGACTATCCTCTTCAGATAGCTGAAGGCAGAGGCAAGAAGATTTTTATCTGTGGTAATGCTAACTTCAGTGCCAATGACTACCCATACTTATAATATAGATACTAAATTGTTGTTTAATTCAGATTATTTTAGTGAATGCTGCAGTTTACTTAAGTAACAAAAGCAGATTCTTGCCTTCAATTGTCTTCTTTTGCAATATTAAGCAAAATCACAAAACAATTGGTGCATATTACCATAATTTCTATGTCAAACTATGATGCTAAAAATATCATTTTCACTACCCAGAACACTACCTGATGGGGTGAAGTCAAACGCTTTTCATATGTGAGCTTGTTCCCATCTAATGAGAAATGGAAACCTTTTCTTCTGATACTGCCATCTGATTCAGATTTTGGAAGCTTTCCATCCTTCACTTGGTCCTCTCCTGCAGACAGCTCTCTCTGTCTTCTTTTCTTCCTTCGATTTCTCCTTTCTTTAGCACTCTTTGAGCTCAACTTTGATGCTTCTGAAGAACTCTCCGAAAGTCTACCAATCCTACCTTCACCACTGAAATCTGTTATTTCAAATGCAGCTGCTGCTATTGCCTGTTGTAGCAAGGGGTTAAACATTTTTGTTAAAAACAAATATCAAATATATTTAATTAGCAAATGCTATAAAACAATAAGATTTTACTTAAGTAGTAAAAAAAACTATTTCTAGAGACCATAAATGTACTCCAAATGACTTTTATGTATAGGGCCAACTCCTACTCCTTTTATGTAAGTCTTCAAATGCAATCTCAAGGATAGCAGGACATGGAACACAAGATGCCACGGATGTGTTAGCGGCAATTCTATAGTTAAGGTTGAGTTCTGATTTACATTTAAATCATAAAATCAATCTCTGTTTTGTGAGATAAATAGAAGCATCTTTACCTGAAAGTTCAGCAAAAAGTCATTTGAAAATTAAATAAATATATTAGTTTTAAAATCAAATTAATCGTGCATTAAATAATTATGAATGTACATTACTTCAAAGCTTTGTTCTTAAACAAAGTTTGCCTCTGTTAACCTTTTTTATGTTCTGAATCGGGGAAAGCAAAATATGGCCCATGGGCTGGATTTAGCCTGTCAAGCAATTTCATACAGCCTGCGGGTGCCCACCAACTAACTGTACCCTGCCCAGCCCACATGCCTTACTCCCACCCTCGTGCATGGAAAGGCCCAGCCCAGCCAGCACATAGGTTCTGGGCAGAGCTGCTGCTGCCACTGTTGCAGCTGCCAGGAGACCTGCTCAGCTTCCCTGGCATCCAGTGGCTCCTCCTCATCTCTCTGATGTAGCACTCACTTTGGGCAGCAGGTATGAAGTTACAAGGGTGGAGGCAAAGGGAGAGGGAGCTGCAGCTGGATGGGAGCATGGACCTGGCGGGAGCACAGAGCCCATGCTCAGGGAGGCATCAGGAGCATGGACCTTAGCTGGACAGGATATGGGTGTGAGGAAGGGTGTGGGGCATACCTCCATGGCATACAGCCCCTGTTGCCAGCGGCAACAGCAGCAACAGGCAGCAGGTGCTCAGGATGCTCATGGCCTGAGCAGGTGCAGCCACCTAGCAGCATGCAGCTCTGGCCAGCACTGCACATGGCAGCAAGGAGCGCAGCCAGGCCACCCCACCTCTATCATGCAGGGCTGCCTGCAACATGCGTACAGCTCTCAGCACTCATGCGTCACCAGGGGAAGTCCTGCACAAAGGAGCCAGCTGACTTCCAGGGGGCGAGGCACCTGACAAGAGTCAGGGCCACACTTGCAGCCTTTGACAGCTCACCACAACGCATTAAGCTAAAATAATTCCTCACCCCTGTTCTAAATGATATCCAGAAGAAGGAAAAGCACTGTGGCACCTCACAGACTAACTCAGAGAAGCACATGTTACAGCAGAGGTGGGCAATTATTTCTTCTGGAGGGCCACTTAATGAGTTTTAGTGAGGTGTCAAGGGCCGCAAGGGTAGCCCTATTCCTTGACAGGTGTACCACCCCGAGGTTGCCACTTTGGGACCAGAAGTCCTGTCCCTAACCTCTGAACTTTGTCACTGGAAGTCCCTCCCCTTACCCTTGGAAGTACTCCTTGGGGGGGGGGGGGGATTGCCATCTTGGAACTGGAAAAAATCCAAATCATATACTAAAAATCAAACATCTACTATAAAATATTTTAATTTTATTTAAAAAAATATTTTTTGTCCTGATATATGTGTGTTTGTATAGTGTATATAGAGGCAATTGCAAAATAGCTCAAAATAAAGTCTTATTCTTGCATGGGGTGTGTGGGGGAGTGTGTGGGGTATGGTTGGGGTAAGTGTGCATGTGTGGGCTGTGTGTTTGTGGGGTTTGTGGGAGGGTGTGGCGAGTCTATGGGGAGTTTCTTGTGGGACGTGGGGGGGTGTGGGTATGGCAGGGTGTGCATGTGGGGCCCCACACCCCTCCCCCATGATGCACAGCTCCTGTTCCTGGCAGCAGTAGCAGCAGCAGGTACTTGGGGTGTTCATGGCTCATGCAGGCAGAGGCCCCTGGTGGCACACAGCTCTGTCCAGTTCTGGGATCTGCACATTATGGCAGGGAGCAGAGCCAAGCCATCCCACCTCCACCTCACAGGGCAACCTGTGTTCTGCATGCAGCTTTCGGAACCCAGCCAGAGCCACACACCATGGGGGGTGGGGCGGGGGGAGGTGGTGCACAATGGAATCAATGCCTTAGCTCCATTTGCTGCCATCACATGCATCTCCAGGGACTCCAGTGGGAGGAAGCCCCACACGATGGAGCTGGGCCAACCCAGCCTCCATGCTCCTGCTGCCCTGACCCCACACTCTACACTCTCACCCAGCTACAGTTTCTCTCCACTCACCTCCACTTTCCTACCTGCTGCCTGGAGTGCTGCAGCAGGGACAGGAGGAGCCGCCACTGGAGGCCAGGGGAGCTGAGCAGCAGCCCTGCCCTGAAACTATGTGCTGACCAGGGCCTCACATGCCCAAGGGTGGGAGCATAGCACACTGCCTTGGCAGAAGTGAGCAAAGCTGAGCCCTAGGCAGGGCACAGCAGGGCAGGCTGTGGGCTAGGCTGGATACAATTAATTGGTGGGCACCTGCCCATGTGCCAGATGAAATCACCTAGAAGGCTGGATGTGGCCCATGGGTCATATTTTGTTCACTCCTGTGCTAGACTACTTTATCAGATGCTCTGCATGGATTTCTATCAAGCAGGGGTACTAAATAGAAAGGAACAAGGGCATTTAAATAAAGGATAGGGAAAGGGGAGAAAAGGAGCACTCCCTCCTTCCCACATAGTGAAAACGAACTAAAATCTTATGTAGAGGCTATAGTTCAAAAAATTTGCTTATAATTTACCATATTGGCTTGAATCTAAGATAAGATCTTTTTACCCATTTAGCAAAGGAAAAAAATCCCTATTTTAGATTCGACTAGGAGCCAGACAAGCAGCTGATGGCAGTTCTGGATGGGGCAGCAGGTAGGGGTGCATGCAGCAGGGGGAGCATTTAGGAAGGAGTCACATGGTGTGGGGGCAGAGTCTGCGAGAAAGGGTATGCAGTATATGAGGGAGCACAGGGGAAAGAGCATGTAGTACAAGGAAGAGTGTGGGGGAAAGAACATAGGAAAGTGGGGCATAGTGTAGGCAGGATGGTGGGGAAAAGGGCATGCAGTGCTGGTTGGAGCATGGGGGAAAAGAGCATGTTGAGGGGAGCACAGGGAAGGAGCGTGGGGAAAAGGACATGTGGACCAAGGTGGTCATGGGGGAAGGAACCCATGGGGGGAGCTGCTGCAGCTCTGGCCCCAACCCTGACCGAGGCTGGAGCCAGAGCTGCAGCTATTGCTTGGCCTGGCCGGGGATGCCATGCTCCTGGTCGGGACAGAACCAGAGTGGATAAAAATATAAGGGGTGGGGGGCAGGGAAGGGGGCAGGCACCAAAGGAGGACAAGTGGCAGGAGAGGAAGGCACTGGAGAGAACAGGTAATAGGGGGGCATGCACAGTAGAGCAGAAAGGGAATGACAAGGGAGGGACAAGGGGCATGGGGCATCAATTTCCTTAACAGTACTGTCCCTGCAGCAGTGGTGGGGGAGAGAAATTTAAGAGGACCCTCCAATAACTAGGTTCTAGCTGTGGAAAATTAAAACAAAATTATCATTTTCTATATCTAGAATCTATTATCTAGAAATTAATAATTGGGGGAACATCTTAATTTTGATGGCATCTTGGATTTGGATAAATATGGTAGTTAGGCTTTTCACTCTCTATCTAATACTATCTAGCATATTTATAATTACAAGGTACACAGACAAGCAGAATTAAAGTCATTCCTTGAACAATGCTAAACAACTTATGATAGGAAATGCAGTCTTGCTTGCATAATTGATACTGATTTTTTTTCTTTTTTTTTCTTTTGAAACTTCATTACCAAGTTCAAGTTAAACATTTCTTGAGAGATTTATTCTTCAATGTCTGTCTCAAGCATAATAACCTATTTCTTTCCTAATGCCATGTTTTCTATTACTAATACAGTGCTGGCTATAAAACAGTAAGTGAGCAAAAAATACATTAGAAGTTTGAGCCTTTCTTTCACAAAGCTACCTGAGCTTCTTCTTGTTGTTTTTTCAGCTGTTCAAGCATCTGCTGAAATTCAGCCTCTTTCTGTTCTGCTTCTTCTTGGGTTGCTTGATTCTGTTCATCATAGGCCATGGCAACAACAGC
>NW_005843239.1:254623-255380 GCF_000455745.1 Alligator sinensis | reverse complement strand
GGAGCGCCCCCTACTGGCCCGCCACAAGGGCCATGGCAGCTGCACCTGTATGCTAGAGGGGCCCAGCCCGCCACCCCATACCAGGTGCATGGGGATGGGCTGGATCTGAGGGGCCTCGTAGAGAAGGCCTGGGCTGAGGGGAGCTCAGGACAGAAGAGAGAGGAAGAGGAAGGAGCTGCCAGAGTTGAGGGCCTGGTAGACGAGACCCAACACCCCATGAAGGGGAAGGGGAAAGGGACGAGGCGGCTATCTCAGTGGTGGGTCCAGAGGGGGACTGGAGAGTGCAGGCATGTGGACAATTAATACCAGGAGGCTGATAGAGGGGCCACAAGCCTGGGTTGCAGACAGCCTGGCCAGGGTGACTGGGGAGACACCGTGCCCCGCTTTAACGAAGGCCCCCAGACTGGTACGCGTGCTGTGCTGTATCAAACAGGGGGGCGGGGAGGAGAAGAGGGACCCTGCACAGCAGCTAATGCCTGAGCCTTACAAAGGGCTCCATGGAGGGTTGCACAAGGCACCCATGTAGGTGCTTAGGGGGGCATTTGGGCCTGATACAACAGGGGAATGACTCCTGTCATCAAGCTTTGGGTGTTTTTGAGAGCAGGCATGGCAGACACTTGTCTGGGATGGTCCAGAAGGGGCTGATCCTGCCCACAGCAGGAGCCAGATTAGATGTGACCCCTTGAAGCAGGGGGCTGGACTCGATGATCTTCGGAGGTCCCTTCCAGCCCTAATGTCTATGAAATCTATGAAATCT
>NW_005843239.1:253033-254529 GCF_000455745.1 Alligator sinensis | reverse complement strand
GGGGGGGGGGGGGGGTAGGAGGATCAGACTCTGTGCATCTGTGTTGTTGAAGGAACATGTTTTTAGTCTTGAATGTGCTGCACACCTCTGCCAAGAAGAGGAAATGGTGGTGAAACAGCTACAAGGGCTGAGAGATCCCAGAGAGCACAGAATGCACGGCCACTTTTAATAAGCATCCCACAGTGGAGCCAAGGGCTGGGCAGTGCCCTGCTGCCAAAAGAGATGGAAAAGGAAAGGTGAGGAATTAAAGGTGGCATTAAATGTGGTCACAGCCCTTCTGTAAAAACCTGGACATAAGGGCAAGATGCCCCAGGCACAGGAACCACAGGCATCTGGTTAAAATATGTGGGGACCACAGCCAGACATAACAAAGGAGGACTGACTGCTGGGGCACTCCATTTGATACCAGCTGCCAACTAGATATTGAGCCATTGATTACTACCCATTGAGCCCAACTATCCAGTCAGTTTTCTATCCACCTTACAATCCCTTCAGCCATCCTGTACTTCCTCAGTTTGCTTGCAAGAATGCTGTGGGAGACTGTGGCAGAATCTCTGTCTCTCTCTGAACTCTGCTATCAGGTGGATGCCTAATCTGACAATTTGGTTACCATGGTCCCTGCAGAGGCCAGACACCTCTGGCCCCATCAGCTTCAGGTAACCCTGAGTGGTAACCTGAGCTGGATACATTCCTGAGGGAGTGGGGAAACCTGCTTCCTCTGCCTACCCGACTGACATCACACATCTGGGTGGGGACTCAAACTCCCTATTGTTCTAAACAATGTCATCATGCCTGGGAGGGGGCTAGAGACCCTGCCAGTCTATCCGGCAACAGTGATGCATTTCAAATTGGTTTAGGGGACCTTGTAAGATCATTGGGTTCAGCCCTCTGCCCAGGGGCAGGAAGTCGGCTAGGGTCAAAGGATCCCAGCAAGACAAGCATCCAAATGTTCCTTAAAAGTATCCAGAGTAGGTGCTTGAACCACCTCCGGTGGCAGGCTGTTCCAGACCTTGGGGGCTCGGACAGTAAAGAAATTCTTCCTTATGTCCAGCCTGAAACGATCTTGAAGTAGTTTGTGACCATTCGACCTCGTCATCCCTTGGGGCGCTCTGGTGAACAAACGTTCCCCCAGATGCTGGTGGTCACCCCTGATAAACTTGTAGGTGGCCATCAGATCACCCCTAAGCCTGCGCTTTTTCAGGCTAAAGAGCCCCACGGCTCTCAGCCTGTCATCATAGGGTCTGTTTCCCTGACCTCTGATCATGCGCGTGGCTCTTCTCTGGACTCTCTCAAGCTTCTCCACATCCTTTTTGAATTGTGGAGCCCAAAACTGGACACAGTACTCCAGCTGCGGCCTCACTAAGGCCGAGTACAGGGGGAGAATGACGTCCCGGGATTTGCTTGAGAGACGTCCCGGGATTTGCTTGAGACGTCCCGGGATTTGCTTGAGATCATCGAGTCTGACCCCCTGCATAGGCAGGGAAGAGTGCTGGGTG
>NW_005843239.1:249257-250244 GCF_000455745.1 Alligator sinensis | reverse complement strand
GCTGCCTCAGCCAGTTCCTGGGCAAACTCCTGGTCAAGCTCAGGACTTTGAGTGGGAGGTCTGTAATAGACTCCCACCATTGTGTCCCCTGTGCCGTGTTCCCCACGGATTTTAAGATCTTGGAGAGGATCATCAAGGAGCACATCTGTGGGGGGCCGGCAGGGGAGATCGCGCTCAGGGGCAACCAGCATGGGTTCATCAAAGGCACGTCCTGCCAGACCAACCTGATTGCCTTTTACAACCAAGTAACTAAATCCTTGGACGATGGTGTCGCCATGGACGTAGTCTTTCTAGACTTTAAGAAGGCCTTTGACATTGTCTCTCACCCCATCCTCATCAATAAATTAAGTGACTGCGGCATCGATGCCTGCACAGTTGGATGGGTAAAAAATTGGCTGATGGGGCACACCCAGAGAGTAGTGGTGTATGGGTTGTACTCAACCTGGTGAGATGTGAGCAGTGGGGTACCCCAGGGCTCGATTTAACATCTTCATCAGTGACATGGATGAGGGGGTGGAAAGCACGCTGTCAAAGTTTACTGATGACACTAAGATGGTGAGGCAAGGTGGACACACTTGAAGGGAGAGAGAGGCTGCAACTAGATTTAGACAGACTACAAAAGTGGGCAGATGAGAATAGGATGGGGTTTAACTTAGACAAATCAGGGTGCTGCACCTGGGGAGAAGGACTCCACAGCACACACACAGGCTAGGGAGTTCCCCTCTTGAAAGCACAGAGGCGGAAAGGAATCTTTGACTCCAAGATGAATGTGAGCTGCCAATGCCAGACCACAGCCAGCAAGGCTGGCCATACCTTGTCATGCATCCAAAGGTGCATCTCAGACTGGTCCAGAGAAGTAATACTCCCCCTCTATACAACCTTAGTCAGGCCACAGTTGGAGTACTACGTCCAGTACTGGGCACCGCACTTCAAAAGGGACGTGGCCAGTCTGGAGAGGGTTCAGAGGAGGGGCACCCCTTTAGTGAG
>NW_005843239.1:247195-248797 GCF_000455745.1 Alligator sinensis | reverse complement strand
GCCTTCCTGTGGCAGGGGGTCAGGCTAGATGATCTGTTAAGGTCCCTCCTGACCCTACTTTGAAACTATGAGCCTGTCAAAGTCAGCCTGGACCACCCTCCTGTCCTCAGGTGTGGATGCTTTATCCCAGAGTTTGGTGTCATCGGCGAACTTGGCCAGTCCACTTCTGATACCAATGTCCACATCATTAATGAAGATGTTGAATAGAATAGGCCCAAGAACAGAGCCTTGGGAGACCCCACTGGTCACAGCTCACTGCAATGATTGACTCCCATCAACCACTACCCTCTGGGTCCTACCGCAGAGCCAATTCCCCATCCAGCAGATCTTGGTGAGGCCGAGGCCGTAGTTAGCCAGTTTTGCCAAGAAGTGATCATGAGATACCAGATCAAAGTCTTTTTTACAGTCAAGATATATGACATCAATCTCTTCTCCCTTGTCCAGGTGATAGGTCACCTGCTCATAAAAGGAAATGAGATTGGTCAAGCAAGACCTACCCACAACAAACCCGTGCTGGCTAGTCCTCAGGATGTTGCCGTCAGCCAGTCTGTTAAGGACATCCTCTTTGATAATCTTTTCCAAGACCTTCCCCAGGATAGAGTTCAGGCTGATGGGCCTGTAGTTTGCCGAATCCACTTTCCTCCCTTTCTTGAAGATAGGCACCACATTGGCCTTCTTCCAATCTTTGGGCACTTCACCGGAGCGCCAGGAGCTCTCAAAGATCTGTGCCAGGGGCTGGGCTATGATGCCTGCCAGCATTATGAGTACCCTGGGGTGTAGATTGTCAGGGCCACCTGATTTGAAGGTATCCAGCCTCTCAAGGTGTTCCTTCATGAGGTCAGCATTGATGGGGTTAAGGGATCTCCCTCACCCAGGCCTCCCTGTGAGCAGAGGCATCCCATGGGACTCCTGAAAGACTGATGCAAAGTACCCATTTAGCAAGTTGGCTTTTTCCTGGGCATCAGTTGTCAGTTGTCCCATCTGGTTCAGCAGGGGTCCAGTGTTGCCCTTGCTTTTCCTCCGGCTCCCCACATATCTGAAAAAGGACTTTGTATTGTCCTTGATACTTGTAGTCAGCTGGAGTTCAGTCTCAGCCTTGGCTTCCCTGATTCACTCCCTGCAGGTCTGGACCAGTACAGAGTACTCCTCCTTGGAGGTGGATCCAGTCCTCCATCCTTTGTATGTCTATCTTTTTAGACCAGGAGGCCCACTAGATGCCTGCAGAGCCAAGGGGGGTGCTGTGCCCTTTTGCTGCCTCTCCTCCAAGATGGGATAGACTTCGCTTGTGCATTCAGGATCACGCCTTTAAGGAGTAATGACTCGTCCTGAACTCCCCTCCCCTTTGGGTTGTGGCCCTTTAGGGCCTCACTGACAAGCCTCCTAAGCTTGTCAAAGTCAGATTTCCTGAAATCAAGGACTTCTGCATTGCTGACTGACTTGCTAGCTTTCATGGTGGATGGTGAAGGTGATCAGCTCATGGTCACTGTCACCCAGGTTCCCTTCAATCGTTAGGTCACTGATTAAGTTATCCCCCCCTGATTGGTAACTGGTAACACAGTAGCTTAGCAGCCAGGCCCGCAGTAGTTCCCCCCCTTCCCCCCC
>NW_005843239.1:245239-245687 GCF_000455745.1 Alligator sinensis | reverse complement strand
CAGTTACTACCAGTTTGACTATAAAAGTTATTTATTGCTAAGCATATGAAATATATAATAGTACTAGTAGTAATAGACATGCAAAAGAAAAACAAACACAAACAATTACAGTACTACCCTGGCTTCATTAAGTATTTGGGGAAACTTAGCTCAAGCTTAACTAATACAGTTCAGGTTCAGAACTTTATGAACCTGTGAATCTATGAATCTATGAACTTTATGTTCATATGTGAAAAGAGAGAGAGATCGCTGGGATCTCACCAGTCCAAGGTACTCAGGCTGCAAAGCTGACTGGCACAGTCTGTAGCACAATCCTTGAAGAGAGAGACGATCTGTTCTTCCAGTGTCCCAAGAACAACAAGGGATGGTGTCAGCACAGGAGTTTTCTTCTTGAAGCACCCTCACAGCTGCTTTTTTACAGATTTTTATACCCTCAGTTCAGCTGCTT
>NW_005843239.1:231187-243930 GCF_000455745.1 Alligator sinensis | reverse complement strand
GGCTGGACGCTGTGATGAACCCTTAACCATTGTTTAAATGTTGCCCATACCCCCTCTGACTCAGTCTCTTGCCTCAGCATTCCCTAACCCAGCAACCGAGCTTTAGTCAATCAAGTTTAAATAGGCCTCCCATAGTGGGACCGGGGACTGTACGGCCCGAGATGCCTATTAAACTTAGAGCTGTGTGTGTGTGTCTCAGGGGGGAAAAAATCCTTTGTAAATCCAGATTAGAACTGGTCTGATAAATGCTGAGCTGGGTGTGTGCGAACATGGGTTGATTAGCATTTGGAGCACAGATTCCCCATCATACAGTGCTCCGCTGCTTCTCTGGTCCCAGAATTCACTGCAGTCTCTGCTTCAGGCTTTCTGTTCTCCATCTCCCATGTAAATGAATGGTCATCTGGTTCCATCTCGGATGCAAATGAGACCTAGGGCAGTCGTTTCACTCTTGTCACCCTTATCTGGAGGGACTTAGGTGTGTCTCTCACTGCATCTTAATCTGTTTCATTTAGGTAGAGGAGGGGAGGGAGGGGGGGTGAGTCCTTTGTGAGTCAGACAGACTGCATCCTGTGCCAGGGTTGCCCAAGAGCACGGAGCTGAGACGTAACAGTAGCTAAGGGTGCACGGTCCCAGAACCCAGAACCCTTGCACCGATCTCCTCGACAGCTCACAGGCATTGTGGCCACAACAGGGGCCACCATCCCTGCAGTTTTCAGCCCGCTGCACCTTAGCACACAGAGTGTCACCCGTGGCACGAGTTTTACTTGTCCGCAGCTTGGGGTGCAGCTTCCCCCAAACCCCTGCACTTATCTCCTTGAAACTTGGCAGGCTTTGTGGCCTCAGCCGGGGCCACCACCCCTGCAGTTTTCAGCCTACTGTGCCTTAACACACACAGTGTCACCCATATCACAAGTTTTGCCTGTCAGCAGCTTGAGGTGCAGTTTCCCCCAAATCCCTAAACCGATCTTCTTGAAACTTAGCAGACTTTGTGGCCTCACCAGGGGCTACCACCCCTAAAAATTTCATCCAAATCAGACAAAAAAACAACAACATTATAGATATTTAATTAATTCCTCATTATACCCTATGGCTGGATCTCTGAAGCAGCTCCAAAGCTTTTCTGAAGTGCTTTGGAAAGCCTAACAAAGCCAGTACTTCAATCTAGACATGCTGCTTCAGACGCCGATGCATCTGAAGCTTCTCCAGATCTGAAGCAGGGTCTGAAGCCTCACACAGCCCTACCAGCCCTCCCTCCACAGAGAGGTCTTTGGCTCCTCATGGACTTCAGGAAATGTTTCCTGTTGCCATCTGTGCTGCTCACACATTTCTCCTCCAGTTCTTTCTGGAATTGTTTCATTACAGTCTGACACTTGATTGACCAGGGTTCCTGACCTTTCTCATTTCCCCGATTTACCCAAAGAACCTCCACTGTCTGAAAGAAGCCTTTTTTTCTTCATCTTCCTGCCTCTGCAGCACAGCCATTACCCCGTGCTGGCTGCCTGTGCTCTGCTGTCCCACAATTTTTTTTCTGATGTGCCATATGCATTTGGTCTGAGCCTCCAATTAGCTGTTCTGGGGCAGTTCCCATGTTACTTGAATGGGCTTCTCCTCCTGAGGGCCCCTGTTCTGTCCTGTGTGACCAGCTCCTCCCTGTGATGCACTCTCCCTTCTTCAAGGTAAATGTGGCTGAGACAGGTTTTCTTCTTATCTCCCTTCTCACGTGGATGTTCAACCTAACTGTACTGTGGTCACTCCAGCTGAGTGGCTCAGGGACACTCACCCTTTCCCCAAATCCTGTGCAGGACTTAGGGCTGGGTCAGAAAGAGCCTTTCCTCTTGCAGGCTGCAGCTCTGCCTGCCTCAGGGAGCAGTCTCTTATAATACCCGGAAAAGTGGTCTCTTAGCTGCATCTGCGTTTCCTTCCTGAAAGCATCTCCCAGGCTCTACCTCTGTTCGGCATCACTGTGGTGCCCCAGTCCAGGTCTCTGCTCTGCACCAATCACCCTGAATGCATGCCCTGACCTCCAGAGCAACTTCAGGCTCTCGTGGCATTGCAGCCTGAACCAAGAAGCTAAAAAATAAAAAGGATGACGTGCATCATGTCCTATAGGTGTCAGGGAAGAGTGTGGTTGTCAACTCACAGTTTGCAAACGACAGTGATAAATGTTTTGTTGGTTGGCAACCCTGGTTTCCTCAGACAACGATGAAATCCCCCCTTCACATGTCACTGCTGCAATTCTGAGCATTTCCTGTCTATTCTCACCTCTTGCTTGCGCTGAGCTCCTGCAGAAGTTATCAGAAGGGTTCAGAGGCATTGTGAGGCTGAGGTGTCCCCTGGGACTTTGCAGTGACGTGGCCCTGCAGATGCCCGACTTGCCCATTCTCCTGGCTCTTCCCACCCTTCTGTGCGCACAGGAATCAGCACTGTTCAGTAGGACCCAACTCAGGTTTGCTGTTGTGCTTTGCCCCACCTGTCTGGGTGCAGCTGCCCCAGGACAGGGCTGCACTCCACATCCATGCCAGATCCTGCAGGGTGCAGGCACCAGGCAGAGAGAGGGGTGGGGAGATGGGAAACTGTGCTCTCTCCAGGAGGCAGCAGACATCTGGGGCTTTGTGTGTTTCTGGGGACCAGGTCACATCCCTGGGAGATGCAGGTAGGGCAGTCTCAGAAAGAGGGCCTGGCCTCTGTCACTTGCCCTTGGCCTGGCTTATGCCTGGGAGTGGAAGGCAAAGCCCAGGGCTCAGCCTCTTCTCAGTTGAGAGCCCCTCGCTGGGCTGCTGTCAGCCCATCTCTTGCCGGCTCTCCTTCTGGCCTGTTGTTCTTGCCCTCTTAGATATTCAGTGGTCTGGCTTCCTCGGCGGGTGGTCAAGCCATTCTGCTCTCCTACTTGGGGATCCCAAAAGTTATGGCCTTCGGCAAGGGGGAAGGAGCCATTTGACCCGTCCTGCTGTGTGAATGTTGCTGACAAAGGAGATGAACAGCTGCAAGCTGGTTGTTTTTCTTTGTGGCTGGAGACAGGTTTGATGTCCCTCTGCTTGAAGGCACACAGATAAAGGAAAAACCTTAACTAACAAGCCCTGCAGGTGCTACTCCATGTGAGAAGTGTGAACTTGCCACCCACATGCAGGTGGAAGGGGTCGAACAGACCAATGTGTGACTGGGTTGTACCTTGCATCCCAGGCGCATGGATTTGGGAAACCAAGCAACTCAGAAACCTGCCTTGAAGTGGAGGGTATCAGACTGTGCATCCGAGTTGTTAAAGGAACACAGTTTTAGTTTTGAATGTGCTGTTCACCTTGACTGATAAGAGGAAATGGTGGTAAAACCGCTGCAAGGGCTGAGTAATCTGAGACCGCACAACCACCTTTAATAAACATCCCATAGTGCAGCCAGGGGCTGGGTCCTGCTGCCAATAAAGAACTGCAACTAAAAGAGATGAAAAAGGAGTGGTATGGTGGCTTTAAATGCGGCCACAGCGCTGCTGTAAGGAAGCCTGTCATATGGGCAAGATAGCCCAAGTGTGGGAACCACAGGCATCTGGTTAAAATATGCAGGGGCAACAGCTAGAAAAGGGTCAGGTGTCCTGGGATCCCCTTCTGCTTCTCATACCAGGGTAGGGGCCCTGTCACAGGCCCCTCTCTGGAAAAGACAAGAGGACCTGGAGAATTAAAGAGCAGTCACTGTAGCCAGGCATGGGCCTGTGCAGCCTGAGTAATGGGTGACAACCAGCACAATAACTCCATCAAGCTTATGGTGTCCAAAGCAAAACCGAATTGCAGGAAAATTGTGGATGTCAGGCGTGGTCTTTTTCAGGGAACTTGAGTCAGAGCTGCAGAAACGTGACTGAAGAGCAACAAAGGGCCTGTATCCTACATGCTCTGTGTTACAGTTGCATCCTCAAACATTAATACCTCGCGTGAGAAAAGTTATTCATGATTATTCTCCTATAATTAATGTATTTTTGCTAACCTGTTGAAGATTCTAGACACAAAGGCAGCCTTGAGGATGGAAAGAGGGAAGCCAGTTTGTCAGCCCACAGTTAGTAGATAACTGAGCAAGGGCCAAAAACCAAGCCATAAAAGAGATAGGAAATCTGTCCTTCTGCTATCACAAAAATACACATTTGAATTGATGAATGTGATCTTGATTACAGTAAAGATTACCAGATGATTAACAGACTGGGGTCAAAGAGCCTTAGCTAAGTTGATCCCTTTACCTCTTTCCCAGCAGCACTAAAATCTGATTGCATCATATTGCAGAGTCCCAGTGCAACAAAGACATTAAAATAAACCAAACAGAGATCAATTATTAACATGGCAAATCAACCATCCATAAATATTGGGACTTTTGCTATCTCAAAAATACACATTTCAAAGTAAGCATTATCTTCATTAGTACCAATAAATCTTTACTATTGCACAGTATTGATTTGTAACTGGAATGGTCTCATTGATCAATCAGACTCACTCCTAATAACAAGTCCAGCCAAAAGGTAACAGTCACCATGACCTTGACCCCAGGAAGTTATAAAAGCAGCCACTGAGGAAGGCTGGTTGCAAGCATGTGGAGGAGGAAAGGCTGGTCTGGAGAAGCCAGCAGGGTTTTACTATGAACAAAACATGTCCAACAACCTTGATCTCCTGCTATGATAGAGTAACCGGGGCTGGGCAGTGGATGAAGGGCCTGATGTGGGTGTTGTGTGTCTGCACTTCAGCAAGGTTTTGGAGAAGGTCCTTCGTGACCTCTTCATAAATCAAGGGAAGACACATCAGGTGCACAAAGCTACTACACGGTGGACAGACAACTGGTCCCATCACCACCAGCAAAGGGGTCAGTCATTCTGACTAGGTCCATGTCAGGATGGCAGGTGGCTTTGAACGGAGCCCCAAAGGGCTCTTTCCTAGTCCCAAGGCTGCTCAACATGTCCATTCATGGTCTGGATGCAAGCATGGAAACCTTCTGGAGCAAGTTAAGGACCAAATGATGCTGAGCATGGTTGTGAACATGCTGGAGGGTGTGAGCACAGAGCAGATGGATCTCAACAGACTGGAAAGCCAGGATAAAGCTGACAGGATGCAGTTCAGTGTGGACAAGTGCAAGGTGCTGTCCTCAGGAGGAAGGATCATGGACACAGGCACAGAGTGGGTGAGACGTGACTGGGGGCAGTGCTACGGAGAAGGACCCAGGCATCTCGGGAGCTCCCAGATTCAACAGGAGTCTGCAGTGTGCTGCAGCTGCATGAAGAAGCCCACGTGGGTCTGGGCCATGGGACGGGCAGGATGAAGGTACTGGAAGTGGAGGTGGCTGGGCAAGGGCAGCCAGGCTGGGGTAGGGCTGGAGAGCATGCAATGCTGCGTGCTGGGAGCGCGGAGGGAAGCGCGCCAGGTGCGGCCGTGCTGGAGTGGGGGGAGCTGGAAGGCAAGGGGCAGGGTGAGCTGGGGCTGCTGAGAGCCAGAACACAGCCCCTCTTCCCCGGCCACGCTCCTGTGTGGGGGCACAGGGCTCCCGCTGCCAGGAGAGGGGACAGGCACAGGAGTCACTGGGCACCAGGGTGCAGCAAGGGCACCCAGTGTGGGCACCAGCTCAGGTGTTCACTCTAATACTTACAGAGTCTCCAGTCTTCATACCCCAGGGTCAGTCTTTGCAGCTAACTGGGGGCAGCTGGCTGGCTTCTCACATTCCCAGTGGTGTTTGTCATTGTAGACACCTCCTTTCTCTATGCTGCCCCATTTAATGACTCCATAATAACTGGGACCTGGAAGTTTTTGACCACTGCAAAGACATAGGCCATGTTAGAGCCCCTGGACAATCCCAGTCTCCTCAAGCCCCTGCCCATCCAGATGCAGCGGGGGCCCAGGCCCCATTGAGGCCAGTCTGACCCCTGCATCATCCTGCCTGGGCCACAGCCCCCCTCCCCAAACCAGCAAAGCTAGCAGGCAGTACCTTGCTCCTGGCCAGGCTGCAGTGGGGCTGCCAGAGCCAAGTCCAGTCCATGCAGGCAGCTCCCACAGCCTGGGATCAAGGCTCTTGGCAGCCTCCCTTGCTCGCACTGCACAGATCCTGCCCTCTCACAGAGCGCAGCCCCCGCCCTGCCCCCATCCCTGCATGACACTGGTGACAGGATCTGAACGGGGCTCCCCGGCCGAGGACCTGGAGCACAGCTCACTCTGGGCACGGAGCCCCGTCGATCCAAGTCCAGCCCACATGAAACTGCAGCCCAATCCAGTACGAGGCACCCATGATGGCGAGGAAACTCTGGGGAGGGAGCGAATGCGCTCATACAGCCGCAGTAGAGAGCAGGACCCTCGTGGCATAAGCCCCGAGAGCTCCAGCACCTGGTCCCCGGACAGCTACACACATCAAGAGCACCTGCATCAGCTCCAGCTGCTCCCAGCACCAGTCCCTTGCAAGGCCCACTGAAGCTGGGGACCAGAGGTAGAGGGGGTGGTCTGATGAGAAAGGACAGTCCGGTAACCACATCCTCCTCATGCTTTGGCTGTGCCCGGTCCCAGAGAAATGCCCCCAGGGAGGCTGCCCTGCCCTGCTCTGCCCCCAGCATCTCCCTCCCAGGCAGGTTTTATGATCTCCACCTCCACCAGGGACCACCTTCCCCCTGCGCTCCCAGGCCCTGCAGCCCTGTACCGGCATGGTGGTGTGGTCCCAGGCCCAGGTGAAGACCAAACTGATTGCACCCAGTCCTGGGAGGATTCCCATTCATACGACTCTTTGCTTTCCTTCCAGGTCTTCTCCTCCTTGGAGAGGAACAGGCACTTCCCGCGGTGCAGCACCCAGGTCTTAGGGCAGCAGTCTGAGCATGGGAAGCTGCTCACACCCATGCCCCAGTCAGGGCCAGAGCCATGAGCTGCTGCTGTGGACGTGGCCCTTCCAAGACCCATCGGCTCTGCCCACAGCCCAGCCCTGGTGCATTCATGGTGGGGCCCAGGCAGTGCCCAGGCCACAGGCCAGCAGGGGAGGGTGAGGACTGAAGGATGGGGGCAGCCAGGCAAGTACTTCCACAGTGATGCTCCCACTTGCACCCCACAGAGTCTGGTCCCAGCCCTGCCTGGGAGGGGAAGAGCTGTTGTGCCCAAACCTCCCATCCTTGGGGCTGTCCCACTTCCTGCCCTTCCCTTCGGTACCTGTAGCCTGGCAGGACTGTGTTCTGGCCAAGGCAGTCTCAGACATGTTCAGCCGCTGCTGAATACACTGGATCTTCACTTGTGCCAACACCAAACACTGCCCCAGCTGCCAGTCTGTGGACATGGGGCCATCAGTGCCAAGGGCAGAGCCTGGCACCCCCGGCTGGGCACTGCATCCCAGGAAGGGGCAGGACCCCCCGTGCTCACACCTCCACTGAATCCCCTGGGGCCATGGGGATGGTGCAGCCAGGGACAGAGACAGGGACAGGGACAGGGACAGGGGTGGGTGGAAGCTGGGCAGCCGGGCACCGGGGCCAGCCCTGAACCAGGGCCCCAGCCTGTCTGCCCTGCCCCCTCCCATGTGTGTTGGCCCTAGTCTTGGGTCATGCAAGATACCACCCACCCACCAGCCCCCGTGCAGGTCACCTGTAGGGACATTTCCAGAGTCACTATGGATCCACCTTGGTTCGGGGAACCACCCCTTCCCCCTGCTGCTGTCTCTTTGAGGGGGTTCATGGCCCTGCCCCCAGGCTCAGGCAGTCCCTGTGTCCCCCAAGCTGCCCCCACCCCTGCCCATTCCCCCCCCTACCCACACTCCTTGCCATCTGGACAGGGTCCTACTCACAGCAGACCCGCAGGGCGATGGTGATGGCCAGCAGGGCCAGGCAGGCTGCCAGCAGGCCCAGGGGCAGGGGCCGTGTGCTCCACCAGGGCTCTGCAAGACATGAGGTGCCCTGGGACCAGCTCCAGCACATGCAGACTCCTGCCAGGGAGAGGGCAGCTGGCCTGAGACACCCCCCACCCCAGCACTGCCAGGGAGCAGCTCTGCAGGGGCAGGTAGGGGCTGGGATGTAACAAGATCCTCCCCCCACACCTGCCCCAGCCCTTCCTGCCCCCACTGCAGCCTCAGGGCCCTGTGGGGCTGGTCTTGTCAGGAGCATTGGCACAGCCCCGTCCTCAATCCCAGCCTGGGCTGCAGAGAAGGTGGCCGCGTGTCTGAACGGGTGAGTTTGCACAGTGCCTGCGGCCCTTCCTCGCTCACACACACAGCCCAGCACCTCTCTGCAGCTGGCACCCAGCACCTCTAAGGATGGAAAAGGAAACCCTGGTACCTGGAGCAACTGGGGAGAGGGGAGCACTCCTCCTGGCCCATGTGGCCACCAGCAAAGCCTGGGGCAGCCACACACCCCCATATTGCCTTGCATCCTGGGCAAAGCAAGCAGAGCCACCCCTCAGTCCTGTCCCTGCACAACCAGAGCTGTCTGTCTGTGCCCCCTACATTATCTTCTCCCAGTGCTTTCGATCTTGCACACTTGAGACAGATGTGATCTCTTCTGCAGACTCCTGCTGCCCTCACACTCATCTCTGCACTGCTTGACCCTGTACCCAGCTGGACCCTCACCTACCAGGCCCAGCTGGAGGGTCTCATAGTGCCCTTGGCATCATGCAGACACAGAGGCTGGTCAGGGTGTGGGGCTGGGGCAGGACCCGGTGGGGAAGGGGTTCTGGCTCCTACCTGCCTCCTGTGCCCAGGGGGTCATGCTTCTTCCTGAGGGGACTGTGGATAACAGCTGGGGCTCATAAATCCTGGTGGTTGGGCACACAGTGGCTCATGGCGTATGTGGCTCTGCTGTGTGGGGTTGCTGGAGCAAGCACAGGAAGTGCCAAAAGCATCAACCAGAAGCAGACATGGCCTCGACCACAGGCTGGGGCAGCCCAGCTTGGTTGGATGAGGAGTCACGGCCCTGCCATTGGCCCTGGTAGCCACAGCCCTGCCCTCCCTAGCACAGACAGTTCTGCGGGGGGCTCGCCAGAGAGGTGTGGGGGCTCTGCATATGGTGATGTTTCCTTACATGGTGATGTGCTGGGCACCTCAGAAAGCCATACTGACATCATAGCTGCTATGAACTGTGTCAGACCCCAAGTCCATCTTGCCCTGTGTCCTGTGTCACACAATGACAGAGCAGAGGCTAGAATTTCAATTGACGAACATGATCTTGATTACAGTAAAGATTACCAGATGATTAAATGACACACAAAAATAAAGAGCCTTAGCTAAGTTGATCTCTTGCAACACTAAAATCTGGTTCCACCCAGTTCCAAAAGTCCCAGTGAAAATCAAGGCATTTAAATGAGCCAATCAGAGATCAATTATTAGCATGTCATATCAACCACCCACAAATATTGGGCCTAGGGCAAGTGACAACTTGGAGCATAACCAAAGCTCAGCAGAAAAAAAACAAAAAATACCCCAGAGAGAGTACCCAGGAAAGCAGGGAGTCCTGGGCAGCAGACCTGCTCTTCCTGACCCCCAGGCTGCGTAAGCATTGCCTTCACTAGTACCAACAAGTCTTTACTGTTGTGTATCCTCATAAAGCACTGAGTTGTGACTGGACTGGTCTCATTGTTCCATCAGTCTCACTCCTAAACACAAGTCCAACCAAAAAGTAAGTTGCCATGACCCTGATCCCCAGGAAGTTACAAGAGCAGACACTGAGGAAGGCCATTTGCAAGCATGCGGAGGAGGAAATGCCGTTTCTGAGCAGCCGGCGAACAAATCATGTCCAACAAGCTTGATCTCCTGCTATGATGGACTAACTGTGGGGGTGGATGAAGGGCCGGCTGTGGGTGTCTGCGACAGGTCCCGGCCCTATTACTAGGGGTGTGGAGGAGCCCGAATGGCCCCACACCCTGGCAGCATTCCCTGCGCACACCCCAGACCTGGAAGGACTCACCAGAGGCTCAGGGTCCAGGTCCAGGAGAACAGTAAGCCTCCCAAGCAAGGGAGCTAGCCCAGGGGTGGGGAATGAAGAAGAGCCAGCCCAGGTGAACTGGGGAGGTAAAAAGGACACTGAAAGCAGCCTCTGGGTGGCTGCAGGGGTGGAAATAGAGAATGGGGGCAACCCTGAGCCTGGGACAGTCTGGATGAAGCAGCTGCCAGGAGGACTGAGAGCAGTTTCTCTTTGGGTTGTTTATTGGTCTGTTTTATTTGCATGGAGCCCACTTCGATGCCTCTGGAAAATTAGAGGCAAGGGGGAAAGCAGCCTGGGGAAAACCAAGCAAGCCAGAGCCTTGGACCAGCCAAAACCAAAGTGACAGTTTATTTGTTGAACTTTCTTTCTTTGTGTTGCATTTCTTACAAACCCAAGGTGGTGCCACAGGCTAAGGGGGTGCAGCAGAGGTGAGGACCTGAACAAGGGTCCTTTCCTACAGCCAGCAGAGAAAGTGCAAGTGGTCAGCTCAGGGTCCTGACCAAACATACCCAGCTCTGCTCTGCCTGAAAGCTCCCTGTGACAGCGCACAGTGTCAAGTCTGCTGTGCAGCAAGGCTTTGGACAAGGTCCCAACAACCTCCTCCTAAAGCAAGTGGAGACTGTGGGCTGCACAAAGCTACTATATGGTGCGCAAGCAACTGGCTCCATCGCCACCAGCAAAGGGGTCAGTAATTCTGATGGGGTCCGTGTCAGGACGGCAGGAGGCTCAGAACGGACCTCTGCAAGGGTCTGTCCTGGGCCTGGGGCTGCTCACTGTGTCCATTCGTGGTCTGGTTGTTGGCACAGAGAGCTTCTCAAGCAAGCTACAGATGATACGGTGCTGGGAAGGTCTGGGAAGATGCTGGAGTGTGTGCGTGCAATGCAGACAGATATCAACAGATTGGAAAGTTGAGCCAGAGCCGACAGGATGCAGTTCAGTGCAGACAGTGCTGGGAGTGGGGAGGGAAGTGCTCCAGGTGCGGCCGTGCTGGAGCGGCGGGAGCTGGAAGGCAAGGGGCAGGGTGAGCTGGGGCTGCTGAGAGGCAGAGCGCAGCCCCTCTCCCCTGGCCACACTCCTGCGTGGGGGCGCAGGGCTCCCACAGCCAGGGGAGAAGGGCACACGAGTCCCTGGGCTCCAGGGTGCAGTGAGGGCACCCAGTGTGGGCACACGCTCTCATACTCACAGAGCCTCCTGTCTTCATACCCCGGGGTCAGGCTCTTCAGCTCACTGGGGGAAAGTGGCTGACTTCTCACACACCCAGTGGCGTTTATCAATGTATGAACTTTCTGTGTCTATACTTCCCCCTTTAATTGCTCCATAAAAGCCATAACCTTTAAGTTGCTGAACGCTGCAAAGACAAAGACAGAGGCCACGTCAGGGCCCCCAGACCATCCCAGCCCATGCTATGCCATGCCCCACTGGTCCTGTTGCAGCCAGGGCTCAGGCCCCATTCCAGCCAGTCTCACCCCTGCAGCACTCTGCCTGGGCCACAGCTCCCCTCTCTCATCCCACGTGGCCAGCAAGCAGCCCCTCACTCCTGGCCGGGCCTCAGCAGAACTGCCAGAGCCAAGCCCAGTCCATACTGGCAGCTCCTGGCACAGGCACAGCCTGGGATCAAGGCTCCTGCCAGCCCCCGCTGCCTGCGCTGCGCAGATCCTGTCCTTGCAATGAGCACAGTCCTTGCCCTGACCCCCCTCCATGCATGACACGTGATAGAAGTGGAACAGGGCTCCGAGACTGGGAACCGAAGCACAGCTCACTCTGGGTATGGAGTCCCGTCAATCCATGTCCAGCTCCTCTCATACCAGAGCCCGATCCAGTACGAGGCATCCATGTTGGTGAGAAAGCTCTGGGAAGGGAGCAGCCAATTGGAAACAGCCCCTGGCCTGTCCCAGAGCCAAAGAACAAGGGGCAGCTGGGGCCATGGAGCTCCCCATGGATGGGCAGTAGGGGGGGAACGGGGTGGGCAGGGTCATCTGTGGCATCAGCGCCCCCAGCTCCCGCACCTGCATCAGTTCCAGCTGCTTCCAGCCCCAGCCTCTTGCAGGGCTTACTGCAGCTAGGGGCCGGAGGTGGGGCAATGCTGCAGCCAGCGCAGCACCACCCCTGTGCCCAGCCCCAGGTGATTGCCCCAGGGAGGCTGCGCTACCTTACCCTGACCCCAAAGTCTCACACTCAGGGAGGTTTTCTGTTCCCCACTGTTACCAGGCATTGCTTTCCCATTGCCCCCCAGCCCCCACAGCACCATACCGGCATGCTTGTGCCATTCCAGTCCCAGAGGACAAGCAGCTGGGAGGATTCCCGTTCACAGTTCACTTTGCTTTCATCCCAGGTCTTCTTCTTCTTCGAGAGGAACAGGCACTTCCCGCGGTGCAGCACCCAGGTCTCTGGGCAGCAATCTGGGCACAGGCAGCCATTCACACCAGTGCCTCTGTCTTGACCGGTGTCATGGCCATGGGCTGCTGCTGGGGGTGTTACCAAGTCCCAGGGATCTGGACGGTTCCAGGAGACATTGGCTCTACCTACAGCCCAAGCCTAGAGTGGACTGTTTGGGACCCAGACAGTGCCCAGGTCAAGGGGCGGCAGGGCAGAGGAAGGATGGAAGGTCTGGGGGAGCCAGGCCATGATGCTGGGGTTCCCTCCCACAGTGATGCACTCACCTACTTCTCACAGGGCCTGGGCCCAGTGCTGCCAGATGGAGGAAGGGCTATCCCTATCCTGCCCAAACTGATGCCCATGGGGGTGCCCTGCTTCCCACCCTGCCCCCGACCCCGGAGGGTACCTGTAAACTGGCATGGCCGTGCCCTGCTGTGGGATCTCAAAGACGTATTCAGCTGCTCTTGCAAACGTG
>NW_005843239.1:229069-231177 GCF_000455745.1 Alligator sinensis | reverse complement strand
TGCTTTCTGCCTCCTTTTGGCTGTGGTTCCCTTCCTGCCACGCCTGCACCAGCTCTGCTTGGGCCTGTGCCAGCTGGTCCTGGGCCCGTGACAGAGCGGCACCTGCCTGCCACAGCTGCTGCCCCAGCCGCTCCCCCTGCAGCCAGTCTGCAGGAACAAGGTTGTCAGCAACAGGGACACGTCCTGGCACCCTCCCGCGGTAGTGGCAGGCCAGGGGCATGGACTGGTGGGAGCTGGACAGGTGCATGCAAGCAGGCAGGCAGGGGACCAGCCAGGGCACCTCTGCACTGTCCTCTCCCATGGGCTCTGTCCCCAGGGCTGAGTCTCCCCAGATGATCCCCCGGAGCAGGTCCCTCCTGGGGACACCTTCAGAATCACTACGGCTCCTCCTTGGCTCAGGGACCCACTTCCTCCCCCAGCTGCTCTTCCCCCCTGCGGGTTCATGCCCGGCCCCAAGGCCCAGACTCTCATGTGTACCCCTCACTAGGGCTGTGCGAGGCTTTGGACACAGCTTCAGATCTGGAGAAGCTTTGGACACTTCAGGGTCTGAAGCAGCACCTCTGGGTCAAAGCGCCGGCCTCGTTAGGCTTCCTGAAGAGCTTCGGAGCCGCCTTGGAGATCCGGCCATAGGGTATAATGGGGAAACAATAAAATATCTATAACTTTGTTGTGTTTTGTCTTATTTAGAGTAAATCTGCAGGGCTGGTAGAATCTTCATAGAGAATGAATACTGCCAAGTTTCAAAAAGTTCAGTTCAGGGTTTTGGGGGTAACTGCACCCCAAATTCTTGAAAGCAAAACTCATGTCACGTCTAGGCATTACAATATAGGATGGTGAAAATGGTAGGAGTGGTAGCCTATGCTAATGCCACAAAACCTGCCAAGTTTCAAGAAGATTGGTGCAGGAATTTGGGGAGAACTGCACCCCAAATTCTTGAAAGCAAAACTCATGTCACATCTGTGTGTTACAACACAGAGGGGTCAAAACCACAGGAGTGGTAGCTCTTGCTGAGGCCCCACAGCCTGCCAAGTGTAAAGCAGATCAGTGCTGGGGTTTGGGGGGAATTTCCCCTCAAGCTGCGAACAAGCAGAACTCGTGACGTGGATGACTGCGTGTTGAGGCGCAGCGGGGTGACAGCTGCAGGGATGGTGGCCCCTGCTGCGGCCACGACGCCTGCCAGCTGTGGAGGAGATGGGTGCAGGGGGGTCTGGGGCCCGGCACCCCTGTCTGTCTGCTGACAGACAAAACTCGTGCCGTGGGTGTTTGTGGGACTGCCTGTGTCTGTCTTGGGGCCTGAGAGACACTACTGCATGCCTGGCTGCTGAGCTACTGTGTTATCAGGATTCACTCAGGGACCAGCTCAATACACAGGACCTAGCTAATGTAGCCAGTTCATTGCCATCAATTAGCACTCAGAAAACCTGGCTAAGGAGAGGAAAGAATCAATACAGACAATCAACTGGCCCAAGACAGAGACAGTCAGTCCCACGAGGACCCACGGCACAAGTTTTGCCTGTCAGCAGCGAGGGGTGCAGGGCCCCAGACCCCAGAACCCCTGCACTGATCACTGTGACAGCTGGCAGGTGTCACAGCAGGGGCCACCATCGCTGCAGCTGTCACCTCGCTGAGCCTGACCACACACACTGTCACCCATGGCATGAGTTTTGCTTCTCCACAGATTAAGGGGTAGTTGCCCCCAAACCTCTGCACTGATCTTCTTGAAACTTGGCAGACTCTGTGGCCTCAGCAAGAGGTACCACCACTGCAGTTTTGACCTCCCTGTGGTGTAACATGTAGATGTGACAGGAGTTCTGTTTTCAAGAATTTGGGGTATAGTTCCTCCAAAACCCCTGCACCGATCTTCTTGAAACTTGGCAGGGTCTGTGGCTGTACCAGGAGCCACCACTCCTGCAGGTTTCACCCCCTGTGGTGTAACACAGCCATGACATCTCTGATTGAGTTCCACCAGAAATTCAACAGTCACCGTCCCTCCATCCGACTTTCTTTAGAATACTCCAGCACCAACATCCCCTTTTTAGACACAAGGATCAGTATCCAGAAGGGTAAAATACAGACCACAGTATACAAGAAACCCACAGACCAACATA
>NW_005843239.1:220899-228557 GCF_000455745.1 Alligator sinensis | reverse complement strand
ACCCAATTACCGGTGGGGGCACATTTCTCACAGGAGGGCCACTCTCTCTCCAATCTCTCAGTCCTGATCCTCAAGGGAAACTTACACAACACATCCCAGAGACGAGCCTACGAGCTCCATTTCATCAACCTGCTGGATACTAGAGATCAGGGACTAAACATAGACATTGGATTTATGATACATTATAATCTGCCTGGTAACTGACTCCCCAGCCCAGCCCAGCCCCTGGCTTCTTCACTTTTCATCCCATCCAGGAAGAGCACACACCAACTGCTGCAGCTTCCTGAGCCTGACGAAGGGGTTTTTGAACCCAAAAGCTTGCTTAATAACCATTCTCCAGCCATTTGGGTTGGTCTAATAAAAGATATCAAATTCACCCAAGGAACCTTGTCTGCCTATGTCCTTAGACCAACACGGCTACAACCCAAACCCTATGACATGAGTTTGGCTTTCAAGAATTTGGGATACAGTTCCCCCCAAGCCCATCCACCAATCTTCTTGAAGCTTGGCAGATTTCATGCTCTCAGCAGAGGCTACCATCTCTTCAAGTTTCATCCAAATCAGACAACAAACAAAGTTATAGCTATTTCATTGATTCCCCCATTATACCCTATGGCCGGATCTCCAAGGCGGCTCCAAAGCTTTGGAACCACTTCAGCCAGATTGAGGTGGAAATCCAGTCTGGAGCTCAAGATCAGATCGCTGCCATCCAAAGCAGACAGATCCGAAGCCGGATCTGATTGCTGCTGACTCGCACAGGCCTACCCCCAACCCTGGCCATCTCCCCCCCACACACACTCCTTACAACCCCAAGGGACTTTACTCACAGCAGACCCCCAGGGTGATGGAGGTGGCCAGGAGGGCCAGGCAGGCTGCCAGCAGGAACAGGGGAAGGAGCTGCACGTTCCACCTGGGATCTGCAAGAGACCAGGAACGGTGAGATCAGTCCCGGCACCCACAGCCCCTGCGGTCCCCACGCCTCTGGCCTCAACCGCAGACTGGGGCAACCAATTTCTGCTGAATACAGGGCCTGGGCCCTGGCTTCCCCTCATGAACGGGCTTCTCAGGGACTGGCAAGGAAGGGCCAAGAGTGTCTGGGAGTCCATACTAGGTCACCCCAGGCCTGTGACACCTCCCCACCACCCAGCACTACTCACAAGTGGCTCTGCAAAGGCAAGGAAGTAACAAGCAAAGGGGCTGGGAAGTAACAAGACCCTCCCTGCACACCCACCCCAGCCCTTCCTGCCCCAGTGCAACCTCAGGTTGAGCCTAAGAAACGGGGCCAGACCATATAGCCAGGACCCTGTGCAGCTGGTCCCAGCAGGAGCATGGCACAGCCCCAGCCCAGACCTGAGCTGCAGCCGCACCCAGTGTCTCTTACAGAGGAAACCTCCCTGATGGCTGTGGCAACAGGAGGGGGTAGAAATTCCTTCCTGGCTCCACGTGGCTCCCAGCAAAGCCCTGGGACATGGGGCAGCCACGTATCATGCTCTGCCCTGCAACCTGGGCACAGCAAGCAGAGCCCACACCTCATCCTTGGGCAGGACAGCCCCTTCATCACCTGCCCCTGCCATCATCTGGTCTCGGCCCCTGCAGTCCTGTTTCACATCTGAGCCTGCTGTACACCCCGGGGAGCTCTCTCCATGCCTGCTGGGGAGCCCTGGGCAGGGCAGGGGATGCCCTCACTCTCACCTCTGCACTGCTGGTCTGGGTGTCCGGCTGGCTCCTTGCCCACTGGGTGCTGCTTCAGGTTCTCATAGGTGTTCTCGGCCTCGTACAGGTCTGTGGGAGCTGCAAACACGGGGGCTGGTCAGGGTGTGGGACTGGGATAGGACCATGTTGGGGAAGGGTGCTGGCTCCTACCTGTGCCATGCACCTGGAAAGTTGTGCTCCATCCCAGGGGGGCTATGGAGTATCGCAGGTCAGTGTATCTCATGTCCTCATCCATCCCCGCATTGGACCACAGAGTGTTTGCCTGTGCAACAACTCAGCCTTGCAGGGCTGCTAGAACAAAGACAGGAAGCTCTGGAGCATCCGCCAGAAGTAGAAGTGGTCTCAACCACAGGTGGGGGCGGCCAAGCTCAGCCGGATGCCACAACCACAGCCCTGCCCCCCTGGAACAGACAGGTCCTGTGGGGGCCGGCTGGGAAGGTAGCAGGGCAGGAGCATCCGAGAGGCTGTGCTCAGTCAGCCCAGGCCTGGGACACCTCCCTGCACTGCCAGTCAGCAGCTCTGCAAGGGCAGGAAGGGGCTTAGGTGTAACTAGATTCTCCCCCTACACCCGCCACAGCCCTTTCTGCCCCTACTGTGGCCTCAGGCTGAGCCTGAGCATAGGGGCAAGACCCCATAGCCAGGACCATGTGGGCTGGTCCCAGCAGGAGCATTGGCACAGCCCTGTTGCCAGCCCTGGGCTGGGCTGCAGGGAAGGTGCCAGCTTTGGACACAAAATGCTGCTGTCTATGAATAAGCACGTCTGAATGGGCGAGTGTGCACGGTGCCTCCGGCCCTGCCTGTGCTCACATCCACACAGCCCAGCGCCTCTCTGCAGCTGGCACCCAGCATCTCTGAGGGTGGCAAAGGAAACCCTGATGCCTGCAACTGGGGAGGGGGAAACTCTCCGTTCCTGCCCACATGGCCACTCACAAAGTCCCAGGGCCTGGGACAGCCACACATGGCTGCTCTGACCTGCAGCCTGGGCACAGCAAGTACAGCCTGTGCAGGATTTCCATCCCCAACCCCTTCCCTGTCTCGCCTGATAGTCCCCTCCCCCTCCCCCCATCATTGTATTCTTATCTGTCTATCACTCTGGTTGCTAAGCAACCAGCTCTGACCTGGACCAGGTGAGAGGGGGGTGGATCTTCCTCTCTATTATTTTAAGCACTGGCCTCATGGGGGGTGGAGGAGGAGGGGAGAGGCTTGATCCCTGTTTCCCTTGGAGCTGACCAATGATGTTTTTGAGATTGTTTGGCTGGTGTCCAACTTCACCTGGCCAGGATTGGATCAGGTAAATGATGTCAAAAGAGCTATATAAACCAGGACTGCCCAGGAGGAGCAGAGCAGCCATGAAGAAGATGTAGAGCCAGGGACATGGCCCTGCCGTTGGCCCCAGGAGCCATGGCTCTGCCCTCCCCAGCACAAAGAGGTCTGGTGGTGGCTGGCCATGGAGGTGATGGGTCAGCCCAGGCCTGGGAAGCTGCAGGCAGGGCTGGACCTCCCCCATACATTATGGGTGGGAATGGAGGGACACTCTCACAGACCCCTCAGAGTCACTCCCACTTCAGGCTTGGGGCAGGGTGAGCCCAGGGTCCTTTGGGCACCAAGATCTGACCTCCAGGACAGTTTTTTCCTCTGCCCCTCTGCTGACTCGACTCCAGCTGGCTTGGCTCTCATGTGTTTTGTCCTCCCAGAGCCCTCCCAACTGCAGGACCTGCCCCCACCACTGCTCATGGGTACCTGGGCATGGAGCAGCCTCCCAGCTGTGCACACAAGTGGAACAGCAGTCCCCACAAGTAGACACCTTGCTTCACCATCCACACCCTCCCATTCATGGATCACAGGTCTGCGATAGAGTGTCTCACTGTCTGTAGCAGTGCTGGAGCCTTGCTGCAGCCGTGATGCTTTATGAAAGGTGTGAGTTCCCCCACGGGCAGTGGCTGAGCTGCTCTCTGCTTTCTGGGTGTTCAGCTGAGGCTGCCACTGCTACATCCCTGGCCCGGAGGGAGGGCACGTTGTGCTCAAAAGCTCATCTGACCTCTCTCCCAGTGATGCACCAGCAGAAGTGATCCACCACAAAACCCTTCCAAGCAAGGGTGTCACCACAAAACCTTTGCGATGGGGCTGAGTGAATTCGTGGTAGGAGTGCCTGATGACCTTCATCGCAGGGGCTGAAGGAACTGGCAGAGAAGACCATGGAGGCCCAGACAGTAGTATTCCCTGAGTCAGGAGATGGGCAAGGTACCTGAGCACTAGAGAAGGGCCAACCCAATGCCCCTTCTGCGATGAGACCAAAGCGTGCCCTGGGAGCTACAGACTATCTATCTTGACTCCAGCTGTGGGGACATCCCTGGTGCAAATGCTGGAGACATCCATTTGCTTCCTCAGGCAGGGGATGCAGCGCAGTCAGCACACAACAGACACATGGCATCACTCTCCTGCTGGAGCAGTGGGAGCAGGGCACAGAGGCCAGCCCACAGCGGCAGTCCACCATCAGCCCATGCACAAATCCAGGGGGCATGTGACCCCCATGACTCTGCTGGGGTGCACACAGCAGTGGGACCTCCTCCTCCCTGCACTCCTGGATGAGTTTCCAGGGCTCCAAGTATCCCACAACCTTCCCCATTCACCTCTGCCTCTGCCCCACTCCCTCCCTCACTGTGGGGCCATAAATCTGCCCCTCCACCCCTTCCTCATGACATACTTATCTGCTTGATGTGTGTGTGTGTGTGCGCGCGCGCGCGTGTGCGTGCATGCACATGCTCACCCCCCCCCAACATAATATTTTCTCCCTTCACCTATTATGACAGTCCTGCCCCAGGAGCTTCCCAGCTTGGAACGGGGATGGGTTTGGATGGGAAAAGCCCTGCAGGGCCTGGCCCCTGCCCTCCCACTAGGCACCCACTCAGCTGGGCTGGCATATGCATTAGCACCGCCCTTCAGAGCCAGAACCCCATCTCCATCGCACCCCAGTGCTGCACAGGCCTAGCACAGCCTTCCTGGCATGGCCTGTGCCAGCCCCTTGTGCCGGAGTCACCCCACACCTGATATCACCCTACAAAGGGCAAGCATTCCCAGAGGTGGTCGTAAGCCCCTGAAGGCCCAAAACTAATTGCTTTTTGCCCTGTTCACTCTGGGAACAGTCTCCCCTGCACTCACCCAGCTGCCTTGATGTCTGATGGTTATAAGAGGAAGGATGCAGCAGGGCTCCCCAGACCTGGTCTTGTTCTACTGGCCACCCTATAGCTGTAGTCAAGGCCTTATGAACTGACTGCATTGCTCCATGCCACCCCTGCACCATGCCCCTACCCTCGCAGATGGCATCATCATGGATGTTTTCCATATCACATACCTGAACTCATGTAGCCTCTTCCTAGCCTCAGGCCCTCAGTCTCTCGCACAGCCCCACCTGAGTCTCCAGGTACCTCAGGCCCTCATCAGCCCCTGTCTGGGCTCTCAAACCCCATTGTCTGACAGTTGACTGCCCTCTGGGCTGCCAGGCCCCTCAGCCCCTTGCTTGACTCCCCTCTGGGCTACCAGATCCCTTGGTCCCTCATTCAGCCCTTTCTTGGGTTCTCTTACCTTTCGCCCTCTCTGTCAGCCCCTCTCTGGGCTTCAGCACCCTGCCCATGCCCCCAGAGGTCCTGGCAGGACTCCAGAGATGGGTGATGGAGTTTTTTCTGGCTGGGACGGCACTGGGTCACTGCAGAGGACCTGAGCCTCCCCTTGCAGAAGGGTAAGCAGGACCTGGTCTGCCTCCACAGCCAGGTCCTCAACTCCTACCTCAAGTCCCTGTAGAGGCTCTTCTCCAGTGCCAGTAGGCATGCACTGTGGATTCAGTTGGGGCAGATCTTCTTCCACTGCCTCCAATTGACTGGCAGCTCTCCTATCTGTGCAGGCTTCCCACGTGGGACCTGGGAAAGCTGCCGGGGTTTTACCAAGACCTCCTCAGGGCCTGGAGGCTGGTTTTCACCTCCAGGTCCCTGTTGCAATCAAAATGCACTGCTTATGGCTTAGGAAGACTAACACAACACTTCTGTCGAAAGTCAGCAGAAAGGCTTTATTAATTAAACACTGAGCTATATACGAACATGACAAGTAGGCTATTGCAATCTACAAATAAAACAAGTCATAATCATAATTCTAGCTGTAATAGTGGTTTTCTCACCAACACGGGCAAGGAAGCGGTCCTGATCTTTGCAGCTTCTCTCCAGGCAAGGATCTGTCATCCAGGGTGGTCAGCTGGGCGCAGGTTATGATGGGTCAGCATGGTGTTTCCCTCTGAGATGAGCGCGCCTTGCTGCCAGCTCCATCCTTCTCTTATACTCATTCTTCAAAGCATATTTTTCTTGGTGGGTGGAAGATCAGGGTCCAGACAAAGTTGACAGTGTAGAGGTCATTGTCCTTTGGTTGTGTTGTAAATGTTAGCCTTTTGGGTCCCTCTCTAGTTGTTGTGGGTGGAACTGACATGCACAAAACCCCGTGATTGTTCTGGCCGTTTGTCATTTGCTTAACTATAGTACAGCTTGGTTGCTTGAGCCCAACACCCTAAAGCAGAGGTAAACTACTTGAGTTACTTGCAGTAGGACTTGATTACTTGAATTGAGCACCTTAGACCCTGAATTGTAAGGCACTGTATAGGTTATTGTGATAACAGGGCAGAACCCAAAATCTTTTCCAATTGGCACAGACACCTAGATTGCCAAGGACTGTGATAACAAGGGAGAGGCAATCACATTGAAAGGGGAACTTAATAATCGATTTAGAGTAGTTGGGCATAGGGTGTACTTTGTACCAAAGCTAGAGATGAGATTAAGTGCATTGTTATGTTACAGGTGGTCCCAGCCATGAGTTTACATTCTTGTGCAAAAGGGCACTGATATTATCATTTAGTCATTTGAATGTTGCACGAGGTCCAGACAAGTTCAGTGTCCAGCAATCCCCAGGGACAATCACCCGGAGAACCAACTTCCTTACCAGGCCCCTGCTGTGGAACTGCAGCTGGTGGTGCTGGCAGCGGAGATGCTCGGGGTGTGCAGGAGGATGGTCCTGAATTACCTCTCTCATATTGGAAATCTCCTGGACTATGCCAAGCAGGATTGGGCAGAGCCCGCTGAGCTGGCCTGGCACATGGAGCTGCGCCACAGTGCATGCAGCCTGCTGCTTAATGTGGGAGGTCAAGGTTGCCTTGTCCCCCACTGCCCTTGCCTACATCAATCAGGTCCTGTGCAAGGGGGTCCCTGCCCCCCCATGTCCTCCAGCCCTCCATAGCTCATTGTGAGGCACTGCCTCACCATCTGAGCAGGCTGGAGGACACAGAGCCAGTATGCTTCTGTACCGCCCATCACCACCAGCTCTACATGTTCGTGCACTGCACCAACCATCATCCCGTCCTTGCATCCCACCCAGACACCAAACGGTGGGACACCCTGGGCAAGGGCAGGGCTGGGGGTCCCCAGTGGCCGAGTCTGTACTCCACACTGGCCCCGCATCCCACCAGGGACCCCAGCTGGTGGCTCCTGCATGGAGCTGTTGCCATGGGCGTGTATCTAGCACACTTCTTGCATGCCCTGACACCTGCCCCTTTTGCAGGCAGAGGGAGACCCTAGTGCACACCTACCTAGATTGCACCAGGCTGCAGTCCTTGCATCTCCTCCTCCAGAACCTCTTGTTGAGGTCCTGGCTGCACTTTTCCCCACAACTTTTTATTTTTGCATACCCTGTCCATGTCCCCAAAGGTCTGGGACCTCCTGGTCAACCTCCTCTTGGCCCTGGCCAAGCTGGCCATGTACACAACCAGAATGGAGGCTCTAGCTGGGCGGTCCCAAGAGGACTGCAGGGCCACTGTCCTTTCCCTAGTCTGCTCCCATCTTAGATTCATAGATGTTAGGGTCAGAAGGGACCTCAATAGATCATCGAGTCCGACCCCCTGTGTAGGCAGGAAA
>NW_005843239.1:218794-220374 GCF_000455745.1 Alligator sinensis | reverse complement strand
GTGCCACCCAGCAGGTCATTCCCTAGGCTGTAGGTGTGCTGGACATTTTTCCTCCCTAGGTGCAGCACTTTGCACTTCTCCTTGTTGAACTGCATTCTGTTGTTTTCTGCCCACGTGTCCAACCTGTCCAGGTCTGCTTGCAGCTGTTCCCTGCCCTCCAGCGTGTCCACTTCTCCCCATAGCTTTGTGTCATCTCCCCACAGTTTTGTGTCATATGAATGTAACCCTTCTGCTGAGCACCTGTCAGCAGCAACACGGGCTGGGTTCAATTTTGGGGATACTAAATATTTTTTTACCTTGGCTCAAGCCCCATCAAGTCTTCTTGGGAAGCACGAAATAGATTACTAGGGTGTCCAATACAACTGGAGATTTCCAGACAGAGAGCATTTCAGTTGGATCAGACTCTCTCCCTGTGTCCTGATGCTTGTGCTATGCTGGAAAAATGGCTTCTCTCCCCCTTCTTCTTGGACCAGGCCATTATATAGTCTTTCTGACCTCAGCAGCCCAGTCCAATAGAAGCCAGCAGTGTTGGCAACTAGCCGACCAATTTAAAGAGCATCACTGGGGACCACAACCTCGGCACCAGGCTTTTGTCACGTAGGCAGGGAGGAAAATCCCCCCTCCCTCAGGAATTCGACCCCAGTGTCCCAAGCTGACAGGGTCAGATTTCTGGAGAGAGACACAGACAGTTGCATTTCTGCCACACTTCCCCGCCTATCATGGGGGGCCTTTACCTATGCCCAGGTGGTCTGGGACTTGGGACTCCACAAAGGCAAATTTTGGGGACTGCACCCCTACACCTGCCCTTCAGCAATGGGCTGGAAAAGGGGGGCCCACACGGTAGAGTCCGGTAGAGCAGTGAGCTTCTCCATGTGTCACTGTGCTGCAGGGAGCTGCTAGACATCATGGGTCCTTCTGCATTGCAAACAGCCCCTCACTGTAGCTAGCTCTGATTCTCACTTCTGCATCATGGATTTGAGGCATTATATGCAGTTTTCATCAGCATATCACACCCCGAAGTGTTTGGTCCTAATCCCAGCTCTGCTGGGGCAGGAAACTGCAAGAGAACTCAGAGCAAAGCCAAACAGCAAAAGAGCCCAAACTGCAACCAGCCCTGCTGCCTTGGTCAGGACATGGAGCCACAATGGAAACGTGTACCATGCCCAAAACATGCCAGGCCCAGAAATACAGCTAATTGATGTACAGCGGGGCTCAGCAATATGGCTCTGCTGAGACACAACAGGTGTGAAACAATAAAAGGGGACTCAGGCCTCTCTTGCACCCGGGCCTGAACATACAACAAAAGAGCACCAGGCCTACATGGCTGCAGCCTGGACATTTAGTCTCCGGCACACGGCTAGGCTGAGACCAAACAGCTAGGAAACCACAAAAGTGGGGTCAGCCCTATTTTGGATTGAGCCATCCCATTCAATGCCAGCAGGGCTGGTAGCTGCCTGAACCCCGCTCCTGGGCAGCCGGCACTAGGGAGATTGCACTCATGGCATCATCCCACTTAAGGCCGGTATGGCCAAAACTGCCAGCAAGACGCACAGCTGGGGCTCAGCAACACAGCTCTGCTG
>NW_005843239.1:205062-218783 GCF_000455745.1 Alligator sinensis | reverse complement strand
TGAACCTAAAAGAAGTTTTAGCAGCAACTAGAACAGGCCCGGCTCTCGGCCCTGCCCGGAACATGCCAGCAAGACTGCCAGGCTCCAACCTTGGCCAGTTTGCTGCAGGGATTGATGCCCTTGCTCCACCCTGCCTGCATGGCATCATCCCACTCAAAATGCAGAAAACAAAGTAGGGAAGGAGTGGGAGAGAACAGAGGTCTCAAGCCCTGAGACAGACTTTCTCTCCCTGTATCTGAGTCTTTCGCTTCACATTGCTCCAGTTTGCTTCGTCAGTGAAGAGTGGGAGTGACCCCTGCATAGGAAGCAGGTTTTTGGGGGGGCTCCCAAATCAGTATTCAGGCTTCAGCAGCCCCAGCAAGAAGAAGAAGAGACCCAGCCCAGGTGGCCCTGGCCTTTAAACGGCTTTTCTGACCACATCACTTGGTCCCAACCAGAAGAAAGCATTATTTGAACACTGGGAATGTAGACTAATCATTTCAAAAAGGGGCAGCACAATACATACTGCACAGAGGACACAAAACATACAGCACTAATAAAATACACAGCAAAATAAAACTAGAACACACTTGACCACACAGAGTCCGAAGTGTGCGTGGGTATTACACACAACTTTGGTCACTGTGTGACTACACACTTTTTATTTTTTCAAAAATATTTATTTTTATATCTATATATTAATCTATAATATATTTCTATTAATCTATAATACAGAATCTAATTTATTTCTACATATATAACACTGTACCTCTAACAACTTGTCATGTGACAATTGTGGTTCAGTTGACACAGCAAAAACACTCTTTAACAGTAAAACTATTTTAGTCCCATTACAATATACCGCAACACATTTTGCAATGCAAAATGGCTTGTACATTTGGTGTGGGTTACAGAGGAAATGTCTCTGAACATCCTGGAATTCGCCCACAGTTCAGGCTTGGGGCAGGGTGAGCCCACGGCCCCTTGGGCACCAAGACCTGACCTCCAGGTCACAGCTCTTCCCCAGCCCTTCTGCTGACTCCAGCCCCAGGGAGCTCTAGCCATTTTCCTTCAGGGGAGCAAGATCCCAGCAGCAACAACCCGTGGGACAGATAGCCACCCTCAGCCCTTGGCTGAGCAGGGCCCAGATGCAATGATGGGGTCCCCTGCGCCATGTCTGGGCCTTTGCTGCAGGCACTGGTGCTCCAGTGTAGGGTGTCCACCTTTTGACAATGGAAAAGCAGGACACATGCCACCCCCTCTCCCTGCCCTGCAGGAGGCATGACAGGAGCAAAGCCAAGCAGATCCCATGGGGCAGGGGGAGGATTTGGGCTTCCTGCTGTGGGGGTCTCACATCATCCCGAGGCCAAAGTGTCTCCTCACAGCCAGGGGTTCAGAGAGTCCTTCTGGGGGATGCACAAGTCATTGGAGTGGAGATCCTACAGGCCTCCTCTCTGCCTGGGGTTATATGGGTGAATCTGCCCCCTCTTCTTCCTTTGGGTGGTTGGACCATGTAGCATGGTCCTCACCTATAGCACAGCACAAGGGTCATGCACTCTGAGAGGTGGGACTGGAGTGCCCGAGAAGAGATGGACACTGAGGGCACTTGTCCATGTTATCAGGTATCTGTACCTAAAAATATTCCCTAGGTTTATTTCCCTCTCACATGACGATTGAGTTACGTCTCCATTAGGTAATGCCTTTAAGACTCCTAATTGGTTACTGTGCTGTTACTAGTAAAAGACACTAGAGGGCATGTCATAACAATTTTATCCTCCTGACCTGCTACTACTAAAGTACAGCAGGGGGAAGTTTAGGAATATATTTTGTGATTGGTTTCTTTCTTTCTTTATTCTTTTGCTCTCCTGCAGTGGGAGCGGGGCCCCTCCACCAATGGGGCTGGGCCAGGTGGGAGTGCAGCACTTGAAGTCAGGTCTTTTTTGCCTTTCCCAACCACCAACATTTTGCCAAGTGACTCTTCGAAAGTAAAAAACAAACAAGCAAAAAAACCCAACTTCTCTCAGAGCTAGACAATCTTTCTCCCTCACCCATGTAAACTGTCCCACGGGGTCCCTACAATGCTGGCTGCTTGGCCAGCTGCCCCCATGGGATCCCAAAATGCTTTGTTACCCCTCAGCAATGCTTTTCTGTACCCCAGACACCTGACAGTGGGCTGCGAATAGCACTGCACATTCTTTAATGAGCTGGGAATTCAAGGGTCCCTGGAGTCCCCTCCAAGCCAGACTTTCATGTTTCCCTAACAGTTCCCCGAGTGATGGAAGGCAAAGGTAGGTACCTTGAAAGGTGCACCCTGCCCTGGCAGGTCACCGGACCGTTGAAAAGCCTGGTCTATCTGCAGTCTTTTCTGCCTCCCCCTCCCATTTTGAAAGTGCCTGTTTCCAAGCTAGGCACTCTTGCTCCTTCACAGACTTTGGGGATTAATAGGGTCACCAACATTGCTGGGTGACAGGGAAGCTGCCCATGCCAGTGCTGTCCCTGCACCCTTTGCCACCCTTTGCCACCACACAACCTGTTGGGCTTTCCAACTGGGGTGAGCATCAGGGGCTTCACACCTCATCTGTCAGCTTGCTGGGGTGCTGGTTTTAGGGTGACCCCACTGGTCACCCAGGCAGTTCCCTCATTGCCAGGACAGTTCACACCAAACATAGTAGCAGACCATGGTACTGTCTCCTCACCTCTCCAGACATAGCTGTGTTGACCCAGGACTGACCCAAGTGTGCCCAGCTCTGGAGTGTAATGGCCACATATAACAGTGTATGGTGAGGGCTGTGATAAAATGTTATATGTGACCATTGCACCTAGCTCTGGGGTGTATCTCAACCTTCCCCATACCCACTACAACAGGTCCACTACAAGAACTTGGGGCACTTCCCCAAGTCAGGGGCCAAAAAGGATAGTCTCCCTTAGTCTGCAGACCCAAGGGGCCTCCTGGGCATAATTAAACCCACCCCTCAATAAGTCTCCCACACTAGGTACAAAGGAGAACTTTATTGGTCACAGAGGGTAGGGTTAGACTAGGGTACAGGGTAGAGCAATATCAGAGAAATCCCATAGAGCAAACTCCTGCGGCTGGGTAGCCTTTGATCTTGCATCTGAGTTACTGCAAGCTGTATATCTAGTTGGATCTCAGTTATGTTACTCAAGTACCATCCAGAGGCTGTTGGAGATTTCCTCTGGAAGCAAGCCGTTCCTTGATCATGAGTTTTGAGAGATAGGGCAAGTTTCAGACGGTCCAGCTCTTCTTTGCTCCTGGGTAACCCTCATGGCTGCTGCTCCCCTCCTTCTGGCAGTCCTTAACTTATATAGCCCTTGTGACCTAATTTACCTGGTACAATGGAGGTCAGCACCTGTTGGCTGTCAGCTAACCATCACTAGTTGCCGGGCAGACTCTAGCCCACCAGGAAGGAAGCCTCTCACCCAGGTATGGGATGCCAGTCACATAGCCAGAGGTAGCAGGTTCCCACCCCCCACCTGTCAGGAATGTATCCAGCTCAGGTTACCCAAAGAGATAAGGTAAAGGTGTGTATCCTCTGCTGGGCCCATCCTAATCACAATTGTCACATAGCAGAGTTTTTGGGGGAGAAACAAAGGTGGCTTTCTGCCACACACACATATTTAGTACAGCATGCATGGCGGGCTATGAGTCGGCAGCCTAGCAGTGTGTGTGGGAGGGGGGAGGTGCGGGGGAGAGAATAAGACTCCTTGGGGCTCAGTGTCATGGGTAGGTATTATGCCAATGCAAACTGACTGGGGGAACACCGGGGACACCCTGAAACTAGCACCCAAGCAGAGATTACAGACAAGGCGTGAAGCCCCTAGGGTGCAACACCCCTTGGCTAGGCCCGGCCAAAGCTAAGGGGTGGCAAAGTATGCATGGCCATGCAGGGACAGTGCTGTCAAAAAGGTGGAGGGGGAAACACCAAAGGAACAAGCTTGTCAATGGTTTGGTGGCCAGCCCATGGGTGGATGCTTCCCAGAGAAACCCGGGCTGGATGCTAGGGGGACCTCAGGGACCAGGCGGACAAAGGTAGGGTCTTTCTGTGTGGAAACATGAACGACTGGCTTGCAAATGGTTTGGTAGCCAGCCATGGCAAGGTGCATCCCTTGGGGTGTCTACCTGTGCCTTGCATCACTCAGGGAACTGTTGGGCTGGGCAGTGGAGCCCCAAATTCAAAGACTAAAATAAATTGTTGGCTGCTGGATGAAGTGTCTTTGTATGCTTGCAGCAATCAGCCTGGCCAGAGAAAGCCAGGCTGCATGACAGGGGGAACTTGTAGGGACCCCATACCGTGCCTCCCATGTCTTGGGGGACTGTGTGGGTGGCCAGGGGAGCAACAAGGTACAAAGAGGAGAGAAAAGCATGGTGTGGGGGGCTGGGAAGCCCAAGGGAAGCCCAAGACACCCACACTGGGTAGAGGAAAGACCCTGGGTTGTAATCCCCTTGCTGCAGAGGGTGCAGGTTCACAGACCCTTACAATAACTGTGGGAACATGTAATCTCAGGCTGGGTGGGGGAACCAGGAAGGGACCCTTGTTGCCCAAACGGCTAGTTTCGTGCCCCCGGAGGCTTTTTCGATTGACCTCAAGGAGAGAGTCACACACTCAGGCTGGGTCCATTTCAAGTTTATTGTCTGCACAAACAAGATCGACTAGAGGGCTAGTAGCCCAAAGCAGAGTCGACCCCCGGTCTTTGTCCGAGGGTCTTTTTATAGCTTATCTAAACAAAGAACCGTATCGTGTTATGCAGTTATTGGCTATCCTACAGCGTCTACAAGCTTCTACTGTTTCGTCTAAGTTTCCGCAAGACGTCAACGTTTCCATGGTTATGTCTAGATTTCCACAGGATGTTTTAGGTTTTCATGCTATGCTTAACTTATTATGGGTTATGTTATAGCACTTTTTAACAGGGGGGTCTTTTATCTTATGTTTTTAATTTGTGTGCAGAAGCTAATGCGGAAGCCATTTGCAAGCCATGTCGAATACAGAAGCATTTTGCAAAGAAAGCACTATGTCTAAATTCAATCATTATGTCTGACCTCTAATCGTATTTGTACCACACCCTTTAGTTGGTATCACAAGCGTGGGTGTTAGTGGTGATAGCACTGTGGGGCCTTCTCATGAAATATTCCATGTACCTTTCATGCCTTTGGCTCAGGCCATTTCTCACCTCAGAGGACTCTAATGAATGGTCACTGATGACCGGCCATTACCCATTGAGAAAGGCAGGGGAGCACACCCTACATAAATTACCATAAAGCACACATACTAACAGCATAAAACACCAAAACTAAACAAACACCAGCCAAGCCACAGAACCAAAGATCTATTCCATGGCTTTCAACACAGGTAGGACAGCGGGGTGGACAATTTGGCCAAACCGCCCCCAAAGCCTCATGCGCCCAAGCCATCTCATGAACAAAATGCATCACCACTGCCTCAGGCATGGGCACCCATTCCTCCACCCGTACCCACTCAAAGAGTGCTAGCGCTAATGCCACCCACAGTGGATCTAGTCCATACTACCACTGTGTACATGGTCCCACACCCCGTGTCCCCACCTCTTCCCAGCACTGCACCGGCTGGAATCCTCCGACCACCACCCGGTGTTTCAGGACAAAGACCGAGAGTCAGAGTGCCGGACACTGGTAGGTTTCCTGATTGTGCAGTACTTTTCAAGTCTTAAAACCCACTGATTTTTAGTTGAGATTTGGGAACGGGCTAACTGCTGAATGTCATTTCCCCTCCCAGCTATTCCTCGCCCATCAACATGCAATGCAACAACCCAGGCCGAAGAACAATACTGTCAATCAGGACAGTGACTGATTACATTCATAGATTCATAGATGCTAGGGTCGGAAGGGACCTCAGTAGATCATCGAGTCCGACCCCCTGCATAGGCAGGAAAGAGGGCTGGGTCTAGATGACCCCAGCTAGATGCCTATCTAACCTCCTCTTGAAGACCCCCAGGGTAGGGGAGAGCACCACCTCCCTTGGGAGCCCGTTCCAGACCTTGGCCACTCGAACTGTGAAGAAGTTCTTCCTAATGTCCAGTCTAAATCTGCTCTCTGCTAGCTTGTGGCCATTATTTCTTGTAACCCCCGGGGGCGCCTTGGTGAGTAAAGCCTCACCAATTCCCTTCTGTGCCCTCGTGATGAACTTATAGGCAGCCATAGGTGGGTAGGGTGACTTGGATAGACTACTGTTTTGTATGTTTACAAAGGACTGAGGCCAGACAAGAATTGCAGACAAGAGCTTCTGGCTGGGGCTGAGAAGCAGTTTGGGGAGAGGGAATGAGGATTTTTTCTCCTGTTGGGACCTTGGTGGTCACCTGAGTGGGCACCCCCTAAAGTCCTGCCAGTGCCCCAGTGGTGTGCTTGTCCCAACAGTGCCATGAAGTGATGAGCAGGGGGGGCAAACAAAGTAATTAGCTGTGAAAATGGGGAAGGATGGGAAGGAGGAGAGAGAGGGGAAGGGGAAAGAGAGAATGAAGGAGAGAAAGAATGAATGAAGGAAAGCACAGATAAGAAAGGAAGGAAAATGAACACAGAAAAAAGAATTAATAAGGCAAAGAGAAAAGAAGGAAAGTGAGAGAGGACAAGTCCCTGAGAGGAGCGGGGAAGGGGCTGGAGACAGCAGGAAGCCCAGGTTGGGACCCACTTAGCAAGTAGCAGGTGCCAGGCCCCATAGCCCTGTCCCTGTCCTTTCCCCCAAGCAGTGCAAGCACCTAGGCTTGAATGAAGATGAGACAGAGTAGACCAGGTCAGCCAGGTAAACCACCAGGTTGATGACAGTAAGCACAGTGATGGCCAATGACTTGTCCCTGGTGCAGAAGTTGTGACCCTGGCAGTATCTGGGCCTGCTGTCAAAGTTGTAGAGGGGCCAGAGGATGGTGGCAGTGGAGTAGAGGAGCACAGCCAGGAGCGTGCATCCTATCAGGATCTTGTTGGAGGCACAAGGCAGCCAGCCAGTGCACTCCCTGACGCACAGCACGAAGACAACCAGCGAAAAGATGAAGCAGATACAGTACACGGCCAGGCACCACTTCAAGGCCTCATGCCGATCATAAACAATTGGGTTGCTGATGAAGACAAAGATGATGCAGGCAATGAAGGTCTCCACCACCTTGAGCATCCCAGGCATGGTGGCCATGTAGCCAGTAACCTTGCCCGGTGTGGTGTGGATCATGGTGACCTCCACGGAGTAGGCCATGCAGGCGAGGCACGAGAAGAAAGTGGCAGCAATATGGTAGTCCTGCTTCCAGCAGTACTGTTGGGCTTTGATGTTGGTGAAAGGATAGATGACAGAAGCCGAGAGGGTGAAGAGGGCGGCATACATGGCGAAGGTGATGTGGAAGTTCTTCCAGGAGATGGGCATGCGGTGCTGGAGCCCCACAGACTCCACCAGAAGCCCCACAAGTGTCACGGCAAAGCAGAAGCACCATGAAAACATGCACCACTTGCTGGTGCCAGCCCACTGGTCCCCACGGCTGGCCACCAGGCTGAAGGTGACACAGGTGAAGAGGGCCTCCAGCTGGCGCACGATGCCCATTGGACATGTCAGTGCCTGGGTGTTTCCCACTGAGCTGGAGCACTGCACTGGCATGGCTGGTTCACCTGGGGGGCAGATGGGAGGAGTGAGGTGGGCACAGGACAGGGGGTTCATGGGGAACCTGTGCAAGTGGGCTGTGGAGGGTTTAGTCACAGGCACATGTATGCATGGAGCAGGGTTTACAAACACACACACACACACACACACACAACTGGGGGATAAACGGGCTTAGAGGGTAGTGGGACACATGCACACAGGGGGCATGCACAGGATAGAAGGCAGTGGGATACACACACATACACACAGCAGGGAGTAGCACCATTGCACACACAGCTGGGTGCTGGTTCTCACTCATTCCGAGCCCCACTCCCACCCACCACACTGTTTCCCTGCCCCAGGCCTGGCTGGGGAGAGGGAGATGTACAGAACCCGCCTCCCCTGACCCCAGGCCCAGTGGAGAGGCACACAGATTTTGGGACCCAGGCATCCTGTTGTACTACCAGGCTGCCCAGCCAGAGAGTATGCATGTGTGCATACTGGGGTGGTGGTTATAACCACACAGCATATGGGGTGTATCTGTGCTTTATAGGTCAGACTCCACTGCCTTCCCAGAGCTGGGAGAGAGCCCAGGTATCCAGGCTTTCAGCCCCATAATTTTAACCCCCCAGACTGCACTTATCCCCAAAGTGGGAAGAGAACCCAGGAGTCCTAGCTCCCAGGCTCCATCTTACCCACCCAGCACACTTTCTGCGCTGGCTTGAGGCAGTGGGTCCTCCCCCTCCAGATGTTGTTCTGGGACCAGCCCTGGGCTTCCCCCATCCTTGTGGGAGGACCAGAGCACAGAGCCTCCCTATTCTGGGAGTTTTCTGTTCACCACACCTGGCTCTGGTCCAGCTTGGCTTGAGAGAGATCATAGTTTCATAGTTTCATAGTTTTTAGGGTCAGAAGGGACCTGAATAGATGAAGGGACCTGAATAGTTCAAGTCTGACACCTTGCCCTGGGCAGGAATGAGTGCTGGGATCATAATACCCCATCCAGATATCTATCCAACCTACTCTTGAAGACCCCCCAAGGCAGGAGAGCACCACCTCCCTCGGGAGTCCATTCCAGAGCCTCTCCTCGTAGGGCCTGCCCTGCTGCCCCCTGGCCCATGCAAGTGGCCCTCCTCTGAACACTCTCCATGCTGTCCACATCCCTCCTGAAGTGCGGCACCCAGAACTGGACGCAGTACTCCAACTGCAGCCTGACCAGTGTCCCATAGAAGGGGAGGATCACCTCCCTGGACCTTGTTGTAATGCATCTGGGGATGCACGACAAGGTGCCGTTAGCCTTACTGATCGCTTCCTCACATTGGCGGCCCATGTTCATCCTGGAGTCGCAATGACTCCAGATTCCTTTCTGCCGCCGTGTTGACAAGAAGGGTGTTCCCAGCCTATAGGCGTGTTGCTGGTTCCATCTCCCTAGATGCCGCACTTCGCACTTGTCTGCGTTGAACTCCATCCTATTCTCATCCGCCCACCTCTGTAACCTGTCTGGATCTAGCTGAATTCTGTCCCTCTCCTCCAGTGTGCCCACCTTGTCCCACAACCTGGTGTCATCAGTGAATTTGGACAGCGTGCTTTCCATGCCCACCTCCAAGTCACTGATAAAGATGTTGAATAGCACAGGCCTGAGGACCGAGTCCTGGGGGACCCCACTGCCCACGTTCGTCCAGGCTGAAAATGACCCATCCAACACCACTCTCTGGGTGTGACCATCCAGCCAGTTTGCCACCCATCTGACTGTGTAGGCAACAATGCCACAGTTGCCTAGGTTTTTTTAAATGAGAATGGGGTGAAAAACAGTTTCAAAGGTCTTCTTGAAGTCCAGGTAGATGACATCCACCTCAACACCCACATCCAAGGACTTTGTAAACTGGTTGTAAAAGGAAACACGGTTAGTCAGGCAGGACCTGCCCGCAATGAACCCATGTTGGTTGCCCCTGAGCATTACCTCCCTTGCTGGGCCCCCACAGATGTGCTCCTTGATAATTTTATCAAAGGTCTTCCCAAGGACCAAGGTCAGACTAACTGGCCTATAGTTACCCGGGTCCTCCTTTCTCCCTTTCTTGTAAATGAGGACCACACTGCCCCTTTTCCAGTCCTCTGGGACCTGGCCAGAGCACCATGAGTGCTCATACAACTGTGCCAGTGGCCCTGCTATGACCGCCACCAATTCCCTCAGTACCCTCAGGTGAAGAACAGCTGGACCTGCTGATTTATACACATCCAGCCCCTCCAAAAGTTTCCTAACTAGATCATTCCTGGCCCTAAGCATACAAAGGAGGCATTTCTTCAAGCCAGACTTGAACCAGCTACCTAAACAGATCTTACCCAATGCCCTACCAGCTGAGCTATCATATCACATGCCTTCAGATCACAGCTACATGCATACACACATATACACAGAGCTCAAGAAAAGACTCACCCACCCTACAGACAGGCAGGCTCACGCCAGCCCCACAGACACATCCAGGGACCCCATATACACCCACACCAGCTACACTCACAAGTGCAGACACACCAGCCCTACAGACAGACACACACACCCCAGGCAGGCAACACCTGCATACACAGATGCATTGGCCAAGACACAAACACATGTAAAAACACACATTCCCCTGGCAGAGACCCGTGCAGAACCCAGGTGTCCTGCTAATCTGATGTGAGGGAAAGCATTGCAAGGGGGCAGGTCAAGGCCCCCGCGGTGAGGGAGGGAGTGGGGCAGGGGCAGGGGCAGGGGCAGGAGCTGCACAGCCAGGGTGAAGCGTGGAATGGAGCCACGAGCAGCTCATCTGGGAAGCACACGGGGCAGGGGCTCCCACCACTGCATGCAGCCCAGGAGGGCACGAGGACTGTGTTCCCCCAGATTTGTCTTGAGGGCGAGGGCAGGCTGGTCCCAGCAGGAACACTGGCGTATCCCCATCCCAAGTCTCAACCTGGACTGCAGGGAAGGTGGCAGCATCACACACAGGAAGCTGGAGTCTATGAACAAGTGCATGAGTGTGTCTGAACACATGAGTGTGCAAGGTGCCTCCAGCCCTGCCTGCACGCAGACACACAGCGCAGCACCACTCTGCATCTGGCACCCAGCACCTCTGAAGGCAGCAAAGGAAACCCTGACTCCTGCAGCCACCGGCACTCCTTCCTGGCCCCTGTGGCCACCAGCAAAGCCCCAGAGCCTGGGGCAGCCATACACCCTGCTCTGCCCTGCAGCCTGAGCACAGCAAGCAAAGTCCACCCCTCAGCCCTGGGGCAGGACAGCCCCTCCATCCCCTGCCCCCTCCATCCTCTGATCTTGGCCCCTGCAGTCCTGTTGCATACCCAAGCCAGCTGTGCACCCCTGGGAGCTCTCTGCATCCCTTCTGGGGAGCCCCGGGCAGGGTAGGAATTGCCCTTGCACTCACCTCTGTGCTCCTGGGCCCCATGTCTGACCGATCCTTGGCCCAGCTGGAGGGTGTCGTAGGTTCCTTCGGCTGATCCCTTGTCTAGCTGCAGGGTCTCATAGGTTCTGTCAGCCTCACCCGGGGCTGAGGGGATGCAGACACAGGGGCTGGTCAGGGTGTGGGGCTGGAGCAAGACCAGGTAACTTCTGGCTTCTATCTAACCCCCGTGCCTGGGGGGTCATGCTCTATCCTAGGGGGGCCTTGGAAAACTGCAGCTCAGCAGAAATCATGCTCTCACCCATCCCAGCTATGGGGCTTCTGGAGCAGATCCTGTGCCTTTGGGGCTGGCACTGCACATCCCAGCAGCAGGGAAGCATCAGCCAGAAGCAGAAGTGGCCTTGACCACAAATCAGGGTGGCCAAGGAATGACAGATGTGGGGCCACAGCCCTGCCCTTAATGCCACAGACAGGTCTGGTGAGGGTGGACGGAGATATGGTGAGGCCAAGAGCATCTGGGAGATCAAGACAGCAAGAGCCTCCGATGACTTCAGCCACAGGGAGTTCCAGCTGGCTTGGCTCTGATGGGCTTTGCTTTCCTGGGGAGCGAGATCCCAGCAGCAGCAGCAAAGCATGGGGCAGGCAGCTGCCCTCAGCCCTTGGCTGAGCAGGGCCCAGGTCAGCAGGGCACAGGCTGCAATTACAGGGTCTCCTGGGCTGTCAGGTGATGATGTTACTTGTTCTGAAGAGTACAGGAGGCTGCCCTGGTCTTACTGAAGTGACCACCATATTTGCGGTCAAGGCTCTAGGGAGCCAATCGCATGGCTCCGTTCCACCCTACACCACGCCCAACCTTCGCAGATGGCATCCTCACCGATGTCCTACCAATGACTTATGCAGCCCCTCTCTGAGCATATCAACCCCTCGCCATCCCTCAGCCCAACTCCAGGACCTCAGACCTCTCGATCACTCCATGCAGCCTCTTCCTGGGCTGCCAGACTCCACGGTCTCTCACCCAGCCCCTCTCTCGGCCCTCACACCCTTGGTCTCAGACAAAATCCTCCTGGGCTACCAGGCCCCTCGGTCTTTCTCTCAGCCACTCCCAACCCCCAGCCCCTGCCCCCCCAGCCCTGTTGCCCAAGCAGCTCCTGTATTGCATATGCACATGTCCACACACTCTCTTTCTCTTTCTCCCTCTCTTACCTAGGAGCATGCCAGAGCCCTGTGAAGGGAGCACATGACCCCCAACAGCCAATCACTTTGCCCGCTGATCCCAGCCCCAAGCAGCCAGACAGGGAGAACAGAAAACCAAAATATTTCCTCTTATTTTAACAACCTGTCCAGAAACGGCACAGGAGTCCAAAAAAGAGGACATCTTTGGGAAAACCCAGACATATGGTAACCCTACCTTTGGCCTCTCATCCTGGACCCATTTTTCCACCCACTCTTTGGTCCCATCCTATTCCCAGCTAGTCACTGGGCTGCTTCTACTCTCAGCCCCTCACTGAGCTGCTGGACCCTTCTAGTCCCATTACTCTATTCATGACATCTGCTGGGTCATTGGACCAGCTTGCTCCCACTGTACTGGTCCTGGCCCCTCACTGGCACACTGGAACTTCTGGTCTCATCCTTTCCTGGTCTTGCTGAAACTCTGGACCCGCTTTGTCCTGGTCCTCTTAGCCCCTGTCTGGTCTTTCACATAGTCTTTATCTTCCCTTCCCTGCCTCTCTGGGCCTCTGAATCCATGTGATCCTGGTTTTCCTTGGCCCATTCCTGGGCCCCTGGACACCCTTGGTCCTGGTATACCTCAGGCTGCCTGACCTCTTAAAGCAGCAGGCACACCAAGTGCCCTGCGAGAATCTGGACTCATTTGTCTTTAGGATAGACCTGAGGCTCTGGCTGCTATATCTCCAAGCCGCAGGAAAGGCCCTTCAGGCCCAAAAGCTCCTCTGGCCTGTCTCCCAAAATGTACTCAGTACACAACAAAAGATCACCACACCAAGCCCCTTCCCCAACAGCATCTGACGGGTCTGCATAAACTCAGATGAGCAGGGCCTCAGGAATTGGACCCCAAGGCACCAAAGGGCAGGGCAGAGGGGACCTCGGGACCCTTAGCAATGACACTGAACAAGTGGTGGGACACAGGTCAGGTTTCAGAGGATGGGAGAAGGGCAATATACCCCCCTCTCTGGAAAAGACAAGAGGGAACCTGGGGAATTAGAAACCCATCAACCTCTCCTCAATCCCCAGGAAGTTAGCAGAGCAGACCCTAAGGCAGGCCATTTGCAAGGATGTGTAAGAGAAAAGGCTGGGAGAGCCCTGGAAATGGTAGAGGATGCCCTCACAATCACCTCTGCACTGCTCGGCCCTGTACCCAGCTGGCAACAGGCCAGTACGGCTCAGCTGGAAGATCTCGTAGGTGCTGTCAGCCGTGTGCGGGCTGCCTGGGGTGCACACGCAGGGGCATGTCAAGGTATGGGGTTGGGATGGGATTGGGTGGGGAAGAGGTGCTGGATCCTACCTTCCCCCTGCTCCCGGGGGGTCACACTCTGTCCTGGGGAGGCCTTGAAGAAGCTCATGGCCTCAGAGATCCCGGTGGCAGGGCACAGAGCAGCTCACCGTGAAGGCAGCTCTGCGGTGCAGGGCTGCTGGAGTGAGCATAAACACTGCGGCATCACCTAGAAGCAGAAGTGGTCTTGACCACAGGCAGGGGCCGTTAAGCTCAGCCGGATGCACGGCCACAGCCCTGCCA
>NW_005843239.1:196563-205052 GCF_000455745.1 Alligator sinensis | reverse complement strand
CCTCACCTTCCCATGCATGGCCAGGCCTGGTGGGGGCTGGGTGGGCGGGGGGAGGCAAGAGCATCCCGGAGGCCGTGCTGGGTAGCTGAAGCCTGGGAAGCTGCAGGCAGGGCTGGGGCTGCCCCAGGCATGGGAGAGCAGGGGATGGAAGAACCATCTCGGAGCCACCTCGAAGCTGTCCCCAGTTCTGGCGGGGGTTAGGGGGATCCCATAGTACCTTTACCACCAAGACCTGAGCTCAAAGCACAGCTCTTCTTCCACCCTTATGTTGACTCCAACCCGAGGGAGCTCCAGCCAGCTCAGTTCTCATGATTTTTGTCTTTCCAGGGAGCGAGATCCCAGCAGCAGCAAAACATGGGGCTGGCAGCTGTCTTCACCCCATGATTGAGCAGGGTCCAGGTCATCAGGGCACAGGCTGCAATGCCAGGGTTTCCTGGGCCATGTTGGGGCTCCGGGGCTCCCTTGTTGAATGGGAGGGAGTGTAAAAGACCCTTTGAAGGCAGGGCCTGACCCCATTACTGCTCATGGGTGCCTAGGCACAGGGCAGCCTCCCCCAGACAGGCCCCTCCACCATCCACGCCCCCCGTGCCCCCACACCCGGAGCGTGGGTCTGTGCGTGCAGTCACCAGAGACCATCACAGTTTCTGCAGCAGGGCTGGATCATCGCTGTCACCATGATAGTCCAGGAAATGCATGATATTTCCTGGCCCAGGAAGGGCTCAAGATCTCCCACAGCCTGTGGTTTATCTGCTCTCTGCTTTATTGGGTGCTGAGCTGAGGATGCCATGGCTTATTCTCCAACCCAGAGGAAGGGCACTTTATGCACCAGAACTTGTCTCCCCTATTGCCCAGCTAGTTGGGTTGGCCAGCCCCAGAGCTCACCCAAACCCTTTCCTAGGGAGCTGGATGGGTCTGAATGCATGCAGCGCAGCAGGGGCTCCGGAGCTTCCCCCCATAGGACCGAGGAGGAGGCTCACATCTGTCTCAGACTGGAGGAACTGCATGTGTGTGACCCAGCAATTGCTGACTGGAACCCTGGAACTGGAACTTGAGGGCACGAACCTGACTAATCAGGGCATTTGTTGATACAAAGCGACCCTTTCTAGAGGGGTGAGTAAGTATACTAGCTCTGTATGGTAATAGTATAGGGTTGTAAGTGTTGTGCCGGCCTCTGCAGTCCTGTTGCATAACCAAGCAATCTCTGCACCCCTGCTGTAGGGCCCTGGGCAGGGCAGGGGATGCCCTCACACTCACCTCTGTGCTGCTGGGCTCTGTGTCTGCTGACACTTGCCCACCAGTCTCAGTTGGAAGGTCTTATAGATGCTGTCAGGCTCACCCAGGGCGGTGGGGGTGCAGACACAGGGCCTTGTTAGAGTCTGGGGCAATAATGGGTGTCACTGGGGTGCTGGTCCCTACCTGCCCCTTGCACCCAGTGGGTCGTGCTCTGCCTCGGGGTGGGGCTTGCTTGGAGAACCATAAGGCCTTATTCATCCCGGCAGCGGGGCATGGAGAGGCTCACGCTGCAAGCAGCTCTGCCATGCGGGGCTGCTGGAGTGACCACAGGAAGTGCTGTGGCATCTCCCAGAAGTAGACGTGGCCTTGACCACAGGCAGGGGTGGACAAGCATGGCTGGGTGTGGGCCAGGGCCATGGCCCTGCTCGCTCCAGCGCAGACAGGCCGGGCGGGGGCTGGCTGTGGAGGTGAGGGGCCAACAGCATCCGGGGGACTCTGCTAGGTCAGCCCAGGCCCAGGAAGCTGCAGGCAGGGCTGGGGCTCCCCAGGAATGAGGGGGCAGGGGATGGAGGTGTAACCCTTCTGTGGGGCCCCAGACAACAGCACCAATGCACAGGTTCAAATCTTGGATACCTGATGTGTATCTACCACGTCTCGACCCCCACCCAGAAATCTGGGGCCACTCCTGCTTGCAAGCAAAAACTTCGACCTGGTTGGACTAACTGAAACCTGGTGGGACCCTACTCATGATTGGGCAGTAGACATTGAGCGTTATGTGTTGTACAGAAGAGAGAGACTGGAGGGAAAAGGTGGGGGGATGTTGCTCTCTATGCTAAGAAATTATATACATCCTCTATAATCATGATGGGATCAGAGGAGGGCCAAGCCGAGGTATTGTGAGTCAGGATACAAGGGGGTCAGGAGGAAAGGGACTTGGTAGTGGGGGTCTACTATAAACTGCTACACCAGGAGGATGAGCTAGACCTGGAATTCTCCAGACAGCTCTCTGCGGCTGTACGGTCGAGAGATACGGCTGTCATGGGTGACCTAAACTACCCTGACATCTGTTGGGAGGAGCAGCCAGCCAAATCTAACCGCTCGCGTAGGTACTTAACCTGCGTGCAGGACCTCCACGTAATGCAGGAGGTATACGACCCCACTAGATGAAATGCCTTGCTGGATTTTGTGTTAGCTACAGGGTATGACCTGGTGGGGGATCTGCAAGTACAAGGTAACCTAGGGGATAGTGACCATCGACTGGCTGAATTCACTATCCAGCAAAGGGTGGGTAAACTAACCAGCAGGGCTGAACTGCTAGACTACACAAAGGCTAACACCAGTGTGGTCAGGAGATTAGTTAGTGAGGCATTAAAGCTCAAGACCATTGGCAAAACGGGGGTCTAGGAAGGGTGGTCATTCCTCAAGGGAGTGATCCAGAAGGAGAGAATCCCACTGTACATAAAAGGGGGCAAGGGGCCAAGAAACCCTCTTTGCTGAACAGGAAAGTCCAGGAAAGCCTAAGGGCAAAGAAAGAGGTAAACAGGCTGTGGAAGCAGAGGGTAGCTACCAAGGAGTACAACTGCCTGGCTCACACGTGCAGGGAATCAGTCAGGAAGGCCAAAGCATGATTAGAACTTAGGCGGGGAAAACAATTAAAGACAACAAAAAGTCCTTCTTCAGGTATATAGGGAGCAAAAGGACCCCTACAGAACAAACTAGGGCAATTGGTGACAGAGAGGGGGGACAAAGCTGAGCTCTTCAATGAGTTCTTTGCATCTGTATTCCTAGACACAGGCCAAGACAAGTCTCCCAAGTGGATCCTAGATAGGCACAGGGGGGACAGCAGCCCACCAACTGTTAGCTCGGACTTAGTGAAGGGGCACTTGGAGGGGCTGGATTTGTTGAAATCAGCAGGGCCAGATGAACTTCACCCAACGGTGCTGAAAGAATTGGCCAGTGGCATAGCAGAGCACGATGAACATGAGTCGTCAATGTGACAAAGTGATCATCAAGGCTGACCGCACTTTATTATGCATTAGCAGATGCATGACGTACAGGTCCAGGGAGGTGATGCTTCTCCCCTGTGAGGCACTGGTCAGGCCGCAGTTGGAGTACTGGATCCAGTTTTGGGCACCACACTTCAAGAGGGATGTGGAGAATCTTGAGAGGGTTCAGAAGAGGTCACTCATATGGTCAGAGACCTGTGGGCAAGGCCCTACAAGGAGAGACTGAGAGACCCAGATCTCTTCAGCCTTCACAAGAGAAGGCTGAGAGGTGATCTTGTGGCTGCCTATAAATTCATCCCGGGGAAGGGAGGGGCAGCAGGGAATAGGAGATGCTCCATTTACTAGGGCACCCGCTGGAATAACTAGGAACAACGGCCACAAAGTGACAGAGAATAGATTTAGGTTGGACATTAGAAAGAACTTCTTTACAGTAAGGGTTTCCAGAACCTGGAGTGGGCTTCCAAGGGAGAAGGTGCTCTCCCCTACCCTGGGGGTCTTCTAGAGGAGACTGGACAAGCACCTAGCTGAGGCTGTCTGACCCCAGCACTGTTTCCTGCCCAGGGCAGGGGGTCGGACTCAATGACCTACTGAAGTCCCTTCCAACCCTAACATCTATGAATCTATGAACATAAAACACCAGAACTGAACAAACACCAGCCAAGCCACAGAACCAAAGACCTACCCCATGGGTTTCAACACAGTTAGGAGGGCAGGGTGGACAATTTGGCCAAACCGCCCCCAAAGCCTCATTCACCCAAGCCACCTCATGAACAGAATATGTTTACCACTGCCTCAGGCATGGGCACGCACTCCTCCACCCATACCCACTCAAAGAGTGCTGGCACTAATGCCACCCACAGTGGTTCTAGTCCATACTACCACTGTGTAGATGGTCCCACACCCCATGTCCCCACCTCTTCCCAGCACTGCACCAGTTGGAATCCTCCGACCACCACCCGGTGTTTCAGGACAAAGACCGAGAATCAGAGTGCCGGACACTGGTAAGTTTTCTGATTGTGGGGTACTTTTCAAGTCTTAAAACACACTGATTTTTAGTTGAGATTTGGGAACGGGCTAACTGCTGAATGTTATTTCTCCTCCCAGCTGTTCCTCACCCGTCAATGTGCAATGCCACAACCCAGGCCAAAGAATAATACTATCAATCAAGACAGTGATTAATTACGTAGGTATTAAATACTGAAAAGTTGTGGAAATATAAATTATACAAGTATGTAGGCTGAGATGAAAGCAAAATTCCTTCAATTCTTCCTTTCTTTCACAGAAAGCAGCAGCACCGTTATAATCAAGAGGCATCATAACAGTTCCCAATTTGTATTTTTGACAGAAGTGAAAATCATGATTTCCAGTTATTCCATGAGGGAATCTTGTTTTGTGCTTGATTATTTAATGACCATCGTTGCTTGTTTCTTTGTTTGTTTCTTTGTTGGTTGTTGCTTAAAATACTGTAAATAAAAGTGTTTGTACTGTACAGTGCAGTTGTGTGTGTGCTGCAAAAAACACCTTGCTGCCGGTGCGGTGGTGTGTTTCAAGACAGGACTGCAAGATGTGCAGGCAGGGGAGGGCAACGTGGGTGGGGAGGGTGACTTGGGTGGACCACTGATTTGTATGTTTACCAAGGACTGGGGCCAGACAAGAATTGCAGAAAAAAGCCTGTGGTTGGGGCTGGGACTGGAGCTGAGAAGCAGTTTGGGGAGTGGGGATGAGGGTCTTTTCTCCTGCTGGAAATTTGGTGGTCACCTGAGTGGGCACCCCCCAAAGTCCTGCTAGTGCCCCACTGGTGTTCTTGTACAAATTGCCAATTGCTGAAATCATGAGCAAGACCTTATGAGGGAGGATAAGGCAAGATGCCGCGTTTATTAATTAAGCACTTCATACGCATACACACCACATTCATACCCCAATTTCAGTTCTGTGCTGGGATATGTTACCAGTCTTATCAGTGCTCAGATCAACTTAGTGGCCAGCCAAGTCAAGTTGATTACAAGTAGGAGCCAGGGTCCTGCCAGTCCATCTCATCAGATGAACCGATGCTCCAGGATGACATCCAAAACAAACCCAAAATCAATGTGTCTCACCCCATCATTTATAGCTTTGTCAATTCACCCAGTCCTCTGGGCTTTGCTGTGTTATCACTGTGTTCTTCCTTGAAGGGTGATTGCCATTGTTCTCTCGTTGTTTTGGGGCAGATTCTTCTTGTCTGGTCTTTTATTTGTCTGCATTCTTCAGCAAGTCACCAGCTGATGTTTTCCTTTTCCACAGGCGCACTCTCACCAAATCTCTCACACATACAGCATACAAAGGTTGAGCACTTATGACAAGCTAGGTAACAGTACAAAATCGAGTTTCTTAAGGCAATGCAAAACTCAAGAAAATACTTAGCATGAAAAGCAATAGGCAAATTTATATTTGTATAACAGTGTGTGCTTGCCCCAACAGTGCCCTGAAGTGATGAGCAGGTGGGGCACCCAAAGTATTTAGGTGTGAAAATGGGGCAGGAGGGGAAGGAGAAGAGAGAATGAAGGAGGAAAAGAATGAATGAAGGGAAGTGCAGATAAGAAAGGAAGGAAAATGAACACAGAAAAAAGAATGAACGAGGCAAAGAGAACAGAAGGGAAGTGAGAGAGAACAAGTCCCCAGGAGGACTGGGTAAGGGGTTGAAGGCAGCAGGAAGCTCAGGGTGGGACCCACCTAGCAAGGAGCAGGTGCCAGGTCCCACAGCTCCCTCCCCATCCTTTCCACCAACCAGTGCAAGTGCCTAGGCTTGGCTGAAGATGAGGTGGGCAGAGCAGACCAGGTCAGTGATGTAGACCACCAGGTTGATGGAAGTGAGCACAATGATGGCTATTGGCTTGTCCCAGGCACAGAAGGTGTGATCCCAGTAGTATCTGTCCCACTTGGGCTGCCTGTGCTTACTTTCAAAGTTGTAGAGGGCCCAGAGGATGGTGGCAGTGGCATAGAGGAGGACAGCCAGGAGTGTGTATCCACTGAGGATCTTGTTGGAGGCACAAGGCAGCCAACTGATGCACTCGCTGATGCACAGCACAATGACAACCAGTGAAAGGATGAAGCAGATACAGTACACGGCCAGGCACCACTTCAAGGCCCCATGCCATTCGTAAACCATTGAGTTGAAGATGAAGGCAAAGATGATGCAGGCAATGAAGGTCTCCACCACCTTGAGCATCCCAGGCATGGTGGCCATGAAGCCAGTGACCTTGCCTGGTGTAGTGTGGATCATGGTGACCTCCACGGAGTAGGCCATGCAGGCGAGGCAGGAGAAGAAAGTGGCAGCAACGTGGTAGTCATGCTCCAAGCAGTATTGTTCGTTTCTGACTTCAGTGAAAGGATAGGTGACAGAGGCCGAGAGGGTGAAAAGGCTGGCATACATGGTGAAGGTGATATGGAAGTTCTTCCAGGAGACGGGCATGCGGCACTGGTGCCCCACAGACTCCACCAGAAGCCCCACAAGTGTCACAGCGAAGCAGAAGCACCACGAAAACATGCACCACATGCTGTTGGCATGCCACCAGCCCATTTTGCTGGCTGCCAGGCTGAAGGCGATGCAGGTGAAGAGGGCCTCCAGCAGGTGCACGATGCCCATTGGACATGTCAGTGCCTTGGTGTTTCCCACTAAGCTGGAGTGCTGCGCCGGCATGGTTGGTTCACCTGGGGGGGCAGATGGGAGGAGCGAGGTGGGCACAGGGCAGGGGGTGCATGGGGAACATGTGCATGCAGGCTACGGGGGGCATAGGCTCAGGGACATGCACATATGTGGCAGGGTGTGCAAACCCCCACACACACAGCTTGGGGGAAAAACAGACTTAGGGGTTAGTGGGGCACACACAGACATAGAAGGCAGTGGGGAACACACACACACACAAAGCAGGGGGCAGCACTATTTCACACACAGCTGTGCAGTGGTTCTCACTCCCACACCCACATCCTTAGCCCCACTCCCACGCACCACACTGTTTCCCTGCCCCAGGCCTGGCTGAGGATGGGGAGATGTACAGCATCCCCCCTGCACCACCACCCCTCCCAGCCCAGTGGAGAGGCACACAGAGCTTGGGACCCAGGCATGCTGTTGTACTACCAGGATGCTCAGCCAGAGAGTATGCGTGTGTGTGTGGGGGTGGGGTATATCCACACAGCATATGGGGTGTGTCTAGGCTTTATAAGTCAGGCTCCACTGCCTTCCCAGAGCTGGGAGAGCCCAGGTATCCAGGCTTCCAGCCCCACAGTTTTAACCCCCTAGACCTCACTCACCCCAAAGTGGGGAGAGAACCCAGGAGTCATAACTCCCAGGCTCCATCTTACCCACCCACCCAGCACACTTCCTGCGCTGACTGGAAGCAGTGAGGCCCCAGTGGTGTTAGGCAGAGGGCCAGAGGAGGTGTTAGAAGGGAACCATTATGTGCTGGAGCCCCTATAAGGGCAGACACGAAATCCTCCCCCTCCAGACCTTGTTCTTAATCCTAATTCTGCCTAGCAGGGCTGGGTCTAGCCCTGGGCTCCCCCCATCCTAGGGGAGGACCAGAGCACAGAGCCTCCTTATTTGGGGAGTTTTCTGTTCAGCAGTACGGAGCCAGGATGCCTGCATTCTCTCCCCAGTTCTGGGTGGGAGTGGGATCTAGTATGCAGAGCAGGCAGGGCAGAGCTGGAGGCCAGGCTGCCTGGGTTCTCTCTGGGGATCCTGGTTTTCTGTTTCCCATGTTAAAAAAAGACAAAACCATGGATTTCCCAACTTCATCAGAGAAAAAAAATGAATTTTCTCTTTTAGCAGAGATACCCGTGGATTTCCCATTTTTGCAAAGAGGTCTACAAGTGTCAGAGTTCCAGCCTGCAAGAGCTAATTGCAAAAAGGGTGGGAAACCCCCAAACCTGTTCCAAGGGGGAGGGAGAGGGGGAAAAGGTGGGGCCTGAGACTCTCAGCCACCCAGGGCATGGCTCAGGCTCAGGCTCAGGCTCACTGTCCGTTCCTGGAGCCTAAGGTAAATGGGAAACCACACAGAGAAGGGCAGAGCCTGCTCAGTCATATAGCATGCCGCTTCTGGTCCAGGCACTGCAAGACAAGCTGCGTGCTGCCCTGGCAATGCACCTTCTGCATGCAGGGCTGCAGTGACAGCAGCGGTGCAGGGTTGCACCCCTTAAAGCAGTGGCATGCACAGGAGGTGTGCTGCCAGGGCAGCGCTGATCTTGCAGCAGCAAGCAGCTTCTCTACACAGCCCC
>NW_005843239.1:195470-196065 GCF_000455745.1 Alligator sinensis | reverse complement strand
GGACAGTACCCCCCCCCCCCCCCCCCCCCCCCCCCCCCGGCCATATGCAAGGAGTAGGCAGCTCAGTCTGTGACTGGATGCAGGGCTCTGTCCAAGGGTAGCTTGGAGAGATAAGGTGTGTCCGCACCTCGCGGGGCTTGCACAAGCACTCACAAGCATCTTTGGCCTGAGAGCATTCGGGGAAACGAGAGCTGGGGAGGGGAAAGGCCCTGCCGTGCGAGGGAGGGAGGGGCAGAGGAGCCCAGGGATGGGCAAAAGGGGCGGGGGGGGGAGTCACACCAGACATGTACATCATATCACACATCTTCAGGATGCAGCCCCATGCACATAGGTGTATACACACAGCTCGAGCAAAGACGCACCCACCCCACAGACAGGCAGGCTCACCCCAGCCCCACAGACACATCCAGGGACCCCATATACACTCACACCAGCTACACTCACAAGTACAGACACACCCACCCTATAGACACACACATTCCAGACAGGAAATGCCTGCGTACACAGCTGCATCAGCCAAGACACAAAAACATGTAAAAACCATTCCCCTGGCAGAGCCCCGCGCAGCACCCAGGTGTCCGGCTAATCTGCTGTG
>NW_005843239.1:190992-195417 GCF_000455745.1 Alligator sinensis | reverse complement strand
GGCTGGGGCGGGGGCAGGGGCAGGCACTGCACAGCCAGGGTGAAGCGTGGGATGGAGCCAGGAGCAGCTAGTCCGGGAAGCACACGGGGACAGGGGGAGGTGGCTCCTGCCACTGCACACAGCCCAGGAGAGCACGGGGACTGTGTTCACCCAGATTAGCATGCAGGGTGAGGGCAGGTTGGTCCCAGCAGCAGCATTGCACATCCCCATCCCCTCCCTCAGCCTGAGCTGCAGGGAAGGTGGCAGCGTCGCACCGAGGAAGCTTCTGTCTATGAACAAGTTTGTGAGCGTGTCTGAACATACGAGTCTACACGGTACCTCCGGCCCTGCCTGTGCTCACACCCACGTAGCCCAGCACCTCTGCGCAGCTAGCACCCAGTGCCTCTGAAGGCAACAACCAGGGATGGGGGAACACTCCTTCCTGGCCCGTGTGGCCACCAGCAAAACCCCAGAGCCTGGGGCAGCCACACACCCTGCTCTGCCCTGCAGCCTGGGCACAGCAAGTAGATGGCACAACCTCAGCCCTGGGACAGGACAGCCCCTCCATCACCTTCCCTCTCCATGATTTGATAGTGGACCCTGCAGTCCTGTTAAATCCCCTAGCCAGCTGTGCACCCCTGGGAGCTCTCTCCACCCCTTGTGCGGAGCCCTGGAGAGGGCAGGGCGTGTCCTTGCACTCACCTCTGCACTGCTGGGTCCCATGTCTGGCCGATCCCTCGCCCAGCTGGAGGGTCTCGTAGGTGTCATCAACTGATCCATCACCCAGCTGGAGGGTCTCATAGGTGCCGTCGGCCTCACCTAGGGCTGAGGGGAATGCAGACACAGGGGCTGGTCAGGGTGTGGGGCTTGGGCAAGACTAGGTAACTCCTGGCTCCTATGTACCCCTGTGCCTGAGGCGGCCATGCACTCTCCTGGGGGAGCCTTGGAGAACCACAGCTCAGCATAGATCGTGCTCTCACCCATCCCAGCTGTGGGGCTCCTGGGGCAGAGCCTGTGCCTTTGGGCCTGGTGCTGCATGTCCCACAAGCATCAGCCAGAAGCAGAAGTGCCCTTGACCACAGGTGAGGGTGGCCAAGGAACACCAGTTGTGGGGCCATGGCCCTGCCATTGGTTGTGGCCACCACGGCCCTGCCCTCAATGGCAGAGAGGAGTCGGTGGAGATATGGGCAGCTACTCTTTGGACTTCCAGACCCCTACAGTTACCATATTTCCAGGTCCTCACTCACAAACAGCGGTACCCTGCCCCCGATCCATTGATGCCTGACCTCTTAAATCAGCAGGCACACCAAGTGCCCTGCGAGAATCTGGACTCTGTTGTCTTTAGCATAGAAATGAGGCTGTGGTTGCTACATCTCCAACTCTCAGAAAAGGCCCTTTCAGTCCAAAAGGTCCTCTGGCCTCACTCCCAAAATGTACTCAGTGCACAACAAGAAATCACCACACCCAGTCCCTCCCTGACAGCCTCTGATGGGTCTGCATGAACTCAGGTCAGCAGGGCTTCAGGAACTGCACCCCACGGCACCCAAGGGCAGGGCAGAGCGGACCTCGGGACCCTTAGCAATGGCACAAACCAAGATGAGGGCCACAGGTGAGGTTTCAGAGGATGGGAAAACGGCAATAGCCCCACCTCTCTGGAAAAGACAAGAAGGAACCTGGGGAATTATAGACCCATTGACCTCTCCTCAATCCCAACAAGTTAATGGAGCGGACACTAAGGCAGGCCATTTGCAAGGAAGTATAAGTGAAAAGGCTGGGAGAGCCCTGGAAATGGTAGAGGATGCCCTCACAGTCACCTCTGCACTGCTCAGCCCTGTACCCAGCTGGCATCAGGCCCATCAGGCACAGACAGATGGTCTCGGAGGTGCTGTCAGCCGTGTGCGGGCCTGCACAGGGTGCACACACAGGGGCATGTCAAGGTGCGGGGTTGGGATAGGATTGGGTGGGGGAGAGGTGCTGGCTCCTACCTTTCTCCTGCTCTTGGGGGGTCGCACTCTGTCCTGGGGGGGCCTTGGAGAAGTGCATGAGCTCATGCATGCTGGTGGCAGGGCACAGAGCAGCTCACCGTGAAGGCAGCACTGCAGCCGCGCCAGCCACGGCCCCGCCTTCCCCAACACTGACGGGCCTGGTGGGGGATGGGTGGGCAAGGGGGCAGGGCCAAGAGCATCCAGGAGGTTGCGCTCGGAAGCTGCAGGCAAAGCTGGGTCTGCCCCAGACATGGGAGAGCAGGGGATGGAAGAACCATCATTGAGCCCCATTGAAGTTGTCCCCAGTTCAGGCTGGGGGTAGGATGAGCCCATGGCTCCTTGGACACCAAGACCTGAGCTCAGAGCACAGCTCTTCCCCAGCCCCTATGCTGACTCCAACCCCAGGGAGCGCCAGCCAGCTCAGCTCTGATGAGCTTTGCCCTGCCAGGGAGTGAGATCCCAGCAGCAGCAAAACATGGGGCCGGCAGCTGTCCCCCACCCCATGGTTGAGCAGGGTCCAGGTCTTCAGGGCACAGGCTGCAATGCCAGGGTTTCCTGGGCCATGTCTGGGCTCTGGGGCTCCCTTGCTGAATGGGAGAGAGTGTAAAAGACCCTTTGATGGCAGGACCTGACCCCATTACTGCTCATGGGTGCCTAGGCACAGGGCAGCCTCCCCCAGACAGGCCCCTCCACCATCCACGCCCCCCGTGCCCCCACACCCGGAGCATGGGTCTGTGCGTGCAGTCACCAGAGACCATCACAGTTTCTGCAGCAGGGCTGGAGCATTGCTGTCACCATGATAGTCCAAGATATGCATGATATTTCCTGGCCCAGGAAGGGCTCAAGATCTCCCACAGCCCATGGTTTATCTGCTTTCTGCTTTCATAGATTTCATAGACATCAGGGCTGGAAGGGACCTCGGAAGATCATCGAGTCCAGCCCCCCGCCCAAAGGGCAGGAAGTCAGCTGGGGTCATAGGATCCTTTATTGAGTGATGAGCTGAGGATGCCATGGCTTACTCTCCAACCCAGAAGAAGGGTGATTTGTGCTTCACAACTTCTCTCCCCAAGCTACCAGCTAGTGGTGTTGTCTAGCCCCAGAGCCATAGGCGACTATTAAGGGGTGTACATGCCCCCCCCAGCAGCCGACCCTGATGCTGTCAGTAGGGACAGGGTCAGTGGCTTCTGCGGGTGCCCCCCCCGCCCCGCCCCGATTCAGGAGGCACCAGTCACTCATACCCAGAGCTCGCCCAAACCCTTTCCTAGGCAGCTGGCTGGATCTGAATGCATCCACCTCAACAGGGCCTCAGGAGCTTCCCCCCATGGATTGGAAGGAACTGGTCCCTGGGAACTATACTGGTCAGGTCATGGGGCATGGGTGAGGTTCAGAGGTCTGGAGAAGGGCCAGTAAAATGCTTCTAAGTGGAAAGGACAAGCAGGGGTACCTGGGGAGCTACAGCCCAATTACCCTCACCTCTGCACTTGGGAAGTCACCAGAGCAGGAAAACACTGAATGCAATTTAAACCTCTCCCAGCCATGAAATGTAGTCTATAGGTGGCACCCTCTTGGGGAGGCTTCCACCATATCGAGGCAGTCTGGGACTTGGGGATCCCCCATAAGGTAGTTCTGAGGTCCTGCACCCCTGTACCTGCCCTCTAGAAATGGGCTGGAGGGGCGGGCTACACTCCAAAGGGTCCTGTGAATTGCTCCTGGGGTTCACTGTGCCGTGGGGAGCTGCTCGAGAGTGTAAATCAGGGGTGTCCAACCTTTTTGGATGTGGGGCCAGATCATGAACATTTTATCACCCAGTGTGCCGGTGAGCCATATTCAAAGACCTCACAGAAAGTGGTATCACATCACCCCCCAAAACAAAAGTACCGTGTTTACTTTTGTTTCCTATTGCAGCCCCTCGGGCCTCAGTAAATAGCTTGGAGGGCTGCATGGTGGCCTGCAGGCCATATGTTGGACAAGCCTGGTGTAAATCATTCTGCAGTGCAAGTGACCCCTGGTTGCTCCCTGGAAAGCTGTAGGGCACCAATCTCTGCCTCTACTCAGTCACTTTGGAGGGATTTACTGTGGCTCCAACAAGCATAGTGCACCCCAAAACCCGTAGTCCTGATCCGAGCTTTGCTGGGGCAAAAAAACCCTGCAAATGAACTCAAAGGTGGGCCAGCAAATAGCAAAAGAGCCTGACCTGCAACTAGCACCAACCATATCGTTCACATACGACAAAGAGCTACAACAACAACCTGTGTCAGTCACAAAATGTGCCAGGCCCCAAGCATACAGTGAATGTACAGCGGGGCTCAGCCACACAGCTCTGCTGGGACACAACAGCTATAAAACTACAGACTGGGGCACAGCCTGTCCTGTCCAGGGCCTGAGCACACAACAAAAGAGAGCCAGGCCTGTCTGGCTGCAGCCTGGATATTTAGTCTCAGTGATACAGCTTTGCTGGGAC
>NW_005843239.1:183693-190910 GCF_000455745.1 Alligator sinensis | reverse complement strand
TTCCTGGGAAGTTTGCTCCAGGACTCTTGCTAACTTTATGTGCAGACCAGTGCCATGTGGTATCATACACTGCTGTGAGGCCAATGAAAGAACTACCTGTCTTAAGGTTCCTTTGAAAACCCTTTCCAATTAATGTTGTTAGCACAAGTGCTCGTTTGCATCTGCTTCAATGTTGTGGGAAACCAGCTTGATCAATACTGGGGATGCTCTCCACCTCCACCTCTGGGGATCTGTGCTGAAGAATCAGGCCCTCCAGGACTTCAAAGCACACAACAGTGATATCAGGCAATAGCTGGACATCTGGTTTGGTCATTTCCTGGTTTGAGGAGCCGGTGACTTTTGACATGAGCCAGATCCACAGCAGCTTTCCCTCACGTGTGACCCTTGTAAAGAACTGAACCAACCAAGAATGAGTACGGGCTGAGTTGCTTCAAGAACTGGGGGAGATGTTGTCATAGACCGTGGCGGTGCCAGACTTGAGAGTGCCCAAAACCTTGTTAAGTTCAGGAACTGTGAAAGGTTCTGGACAGGTTCTGGTCCCCTGCATCCCAGGTGCTGGGAGGTGATGTGCTGTGGTACAGGCCAGCACTGCAGCTGCTCCCTGGAGTGACAGTGTTGGTGATTAAGACTAACTAGTGGGACGTCCAATATCAAGTTTATTGTATGGGGGTGTGCAACTATTATACCCTGCACAGGACTGGAACCAAAAGGGATATTAGATTCCTACATGCACACACACATACACTCATTCGTTCAAACTTATATAGTAGCTGTTGTAGTGGTTATGAGAGTGTCAGCATGTCTGTGTCGGGTACCCCCTAGCCCCGGGATTCTCGCCTGCCACGACTTTTGATCTTAAAGAAATAATGGGGAGGAAGGCGATGTTGACCGTGCAGGTACCCGTGGGAAGGACCAAGCTGTATCAGTGTAGGTTAGCGGCACTTTATTACTCTCAGTCTTTGTATTATTCTTTCCAGGCACACCTGGAAGAGGAGGCAGCCCAGTGGACCCTCCATGGAAACCCCCTGTGTATTCAGGCTGATCCCCATCAATTTACTCAGGCAGTAACTACCTCGCGGTGTCCCAGTCTTCCGCCGCCAATTACCTCATTAGTGGCTACTTGCTGTCGGGACCGGGATCCTCCTGCCGCACTCTGTGCTGGCGTGGGGCTCACGGTTCATTCTCAGTCTTTTGTCCCCCACCCTCTCTCCTCCAGGTGAGGGTGCTGGAGCCCTGTCTCTTCATGGCTGGGTCAGGTGTCACTCGTCCCCATTTCCCTCCCAGTTAACCCTGCCGCGTCTTGACAGGGAGCCACAGCTTTTCTCCACACTGCTGCTCCGCTCTCTGGGACTCACCAGAGGTGTTGAGAGTTTCAGGTACTTAGCGAGGAGGGAAGGCTCGGTCCCGGCTTCCCGTCTCCGTTTGGGAGGGTGAGCCCCTGCCTCTGGGTTCTCCTCGGGATCCCTTGTCATGGAGCTCCTCACCGGCATTTCACAATCTGTTGGTGCCTGAAGGCAGCTTCTGGAGGGTCTTCTCCCCTTCTTATCCCTCCTTCCTGAGACTCATTGGCTCCAGGGTGTGTGGTGCATCTCTCCCCGGCCTTGTTAATCGTCTTCAGCTGTTGCCCCTCTTCATAACAGAGTTGCAGCCGGGACTCTGTTACAGAGAGCACTGGTGTTTGTATATCTACCTATCTGAGGTGCTGGAGTCTGCTATTGATGGCCAGTCAAAGCTTCCGCCAAGACGATGTCTTCTCCAGACGGGGTTCACTGGCTTGTCCTTTTGGTCCATAGGTTCTGGCACTGATCAAAGAAAGAGGGCACCACTGAGGGTCATGCTTCATTGCCTTTTATCCCTCTCTGGCAGACTTCTCTGATTCCCCAGCATCATCTTGGCTGCCCAATCCGGAGGTCGCTGTCCCACATGGGTCTTCAGTAGAGCATGACAGCTGTCAGTCACAGTCACTGGGGGTTCTGCCTAATGGTGCAGTTTCTGGAGTCCACCCTTGACTTGATTGACTCAATGGTTGTGTCTTGCAGGTTCTAGGAATCAGTTATTTGGTTTGGTTAACTTAAAATGGCTTGTAGAATAGAGTTTTGTAATGGGAGGTTCCTCTGGGTAGGCTGTTGTCAATTAAGAGCCAGAGGCTCCTGCTTTGTATTCCCTGCTTGTCGTTCAGTTACCTACTGACTCATACATACTCACATTCACTCAGGAGACTGCCCGGTACATTGTAAAGGTGATACAATTCAAAGGCCCATCTAGTGTGTTCCTCAGGGGATAAGAGAGATGGTGCTGGGGTGCTGGGCCAGCTGAGCAGCTTCTTCCAGCACCGGGGTGCTGTTGCCAGGAGGAATGGTACACCATCCTGCCATCAAGCTTTTCTGGCCTGGAATAAGGAAGTCATAGAGGGGAAATGCCCTGCAGGACCTGGCACCTGCTCTTCTACTGAGAGCCCTCTCAGCTGTGCTGGCAGCAGTAGGATCACCACCCTTCAGAGATGGAGCCCTGTCTCCATCATACCACAGCCTGACCCTGCCCGGCTCTGCCCAAGCCAGGAAGAGCCTCCCTGGCATGGCCTGTGCCAGCCCCTCATGCCAGACACCCACTCCTCTTGTTGCCCAGCTGCAGCTTGTACCCCCTGTGCCTTGTCCCCAGACCTGTGGGACCAAAGCACACTGTGTTGCTGAGACCCTTACCCCAGGGACTAGAGACTGTGTGCAAACCTCTAGACCCTCCCTTTCCTCCACAGCAGGACGCTATCTCCCATTGCCTGCAGCCAGGCTTTCTAGCCCTTGGGAGCTCCTTCCTGATCTCACACCAGTTTCTCAGCCCCCTTTAGGAGGGTGGGAGAGCACAGGGCCCATCCCCTCTGCTGGTGTCCAGCTCCAAGAGGCATGGCCATTACCACAATGTCTTTGGTTTCCCTTATCAATTCCCCACACTTCTACTTTCTCCTGATCTGGTGTTTGCATCCCATTCCTCTGCCATGAGCTAGATCCTGTCACTGGGACCAAATCCTCCAGCCACACATAAGTATCAGCTCTGTGCAGGATCTCAGAGTATTTTAACACTGTTTCTGAAAGAGTCTCCTCCTGGCCCGCAACTCAGTATTACCTTGTGGGCTTCTCAGCCTTGGTTGACTTGGGGCCCCTCAGCCAGTGCCAGCTCTTAGCTTCCTTTGGTTTCTTGACTACAGAGCAATGTCAGAGCAATAGTGCTGTCACAACAGACTCTGTGATCCCAGACCAGGGCAGGATATTGGTGACACACTGGAGTCCTCTTGCAAATGGCTGGGTTGACCAGGCCTGTTCAGCTTTGAGAACAGGCACTTAAGGATGGACATAGTCATTTTATACGGTGATGTGCTGGGTGCCTCAGAAAAGCATAAGGACATAAGAGCTGCCATGGACTGGGTCTGATCCTAGGTCCACCCTCATGCTTGCTCTGTATCTCGATAGATAGATAGATAGATAGATAGATAGATAGATAGATAGATAGATAGATAGATAGATAGATAGATAGATAGATAGATAGATAGATAGATAGATAGATAGATAGATAGATAGATAGATAGATAGATAGATAGATAGATAGATAGATAGATAGATAGATAGATAGATAGATAGATAGATAGATAGATAGATAGATAGATAGATAGATAGATAGATAGATAGATAGATAGATATCTTCCAATGTGTCCTGGGTTATGTCAGCAAGTTGAGGTTTATCTGTATCTAATTGTTGTTATTGTTCTTGCCTGAGCTTACCTGTTGCTACCTGTCTTGATCTGCCTAGCTATATTTACCTGTTGTTGTTGCACATATTTACCAACACTTTCTTATAAATCTGTAAGTATCTGTATCTGTTGTGTATTACTAGCTATCTTTTTAAGGTTCCTTACAAACATTAATAAATGTGTATATAGTTAAGCTATTCCTGGTCCTGGTCTGACTCTATAGGGAACAGGTGGAACTGGCCAGTATTTTACAGATTCCTCTCACAGCACTTCTGCCTAGCTTCCTATCTCTTCTATTTGGAGGGGGGAGCACATAGTTGGGTACACCTGGGTTATACCTGTGTCCTCCAAGTTGCCTCCACTCCTGCCCAAACGCCGCCTCCCCTGCTCCCTGCCAGCCCATTGGGCCCCTACCCACAGAAGGTGCCCAGGGAAATGGTGGTGGCCAGCAGGGCCAGGCAGATTGCCAGTAGATCCATGGGCAGGGGCTGCGTGCTCCACCAGGACTCTGCAGGAGACAAGGCACCATGGGATGAGCTCCAGCACCTGCATCCCATGCTGCCTCAATGCTAGAGGTAGGACAGAGACCGGGAAGCCCTCCTTCCCCAAGCTGTGCCAGCAAGCAACTGCATAAGGGCAGGAAGGGGTTGGGGAGACAACAAGATGCTCCCCCACACCCACCCCAGCCCATCCTGCCCCCTGTACAGCCTTGGGCTTAGACTGAGCACAGGGGCAAGACCCTGTAGCCAGAACGCTGCAGGGCTGGTCCCAGCAGGAGCATTGGCTCAGTCCCAGCCACAGCCCCAGCCCCGGCCTGGGCTACAGGGAAGGTGGCAGCATCACACACAGGAAGCTGCTGTCTACGAATGAGCATGTGAGCATGTCTGAATGGGTGAGTGTGCATGGTGCATCTGGCCCTGCCTGCACTCAGACCCACACAGGCCAGCACCCTGCAGCCAGCACCTGGCACCTCCAAGGGTGGCAAAGGAAACCCTGATTCCTGCAGCAATGGGGAAAAGAAACACTCCTTCCTGGCCCACGTGGCCACCAGCACAGGCCCAGGGCCTGGGGAAGCAACACATCCCACTCTGCCCTGTAGCATGGGCACAGCAACCAGAGCCAAAACCTTAACCCTAGGACAGGACAAGCCCTCCATCACCTGCCCCCTCCATTACCTGCCCGCTCCATCATCTGATCTTGGCCCCTGCAGTCTTGTTTCACACCCGAGCCAGCTGTGCACCCCTAGGAGCTCTCTCCACCCCTGATGGAGAGCCCTGGGCAGGGCAGGAGATGCGCTTGCACTCATCTATATGTGACTTGGCTACGTATCTGGCTGACCCTTGCCCACCAGGCTCAGCTGGAGGGTCTTGAAGGTTCTGTTGGGCAGGGGGGGTGCAGACACAGGGCCTTGTTAGAGTCTGGGGCAATAACGGGTGTCACTGGGGTGCTGGTCCCTACCTGCCCCTTGCACCCAGTGGGTCGTGCTCTGCCTCGGGGTGGGGCTTGCTTGGAGAACCATAAGGCCTTATTCATCCCGGCAGCGGGGCATGGAGAGGCTCACGCTGCAAGCAGCTCTGCCATGCGGGGCTGCTGGAGTGACCACAGGAAGTGCTGTGGCATCTCCCAGAAGTAGACATGGCCTTGTGGACAAGCATGGCTGGGTGTGGGCCAGGCCCTGCCATTGACTCTGGCAGCCATGGCCCTGCTCTCTCCAGCGCAGACAGGCCTGGCGGGGGCTGGCTGTGGAGGGGAGGGGCCAACAGCATCCGGGGGACTCTGCTAGGTCAGCCCAGGCCCAGGAAGCGGCAGGCGGGGCTGGGGCTGCCCCAGGAATGAGGGGGCAGGGAATGGAGGTGTAACCTTTCTGTGGGGCCCCAGACAACAGCAACAATGCACAGGTTCAAATCTTGGATACCTGATGTGTATCTACCACGTCTCGACCCCCACCCAGAAATCTGGGGCCACTGAATTTGTCAGGGTCTCCCCCATAAACAAACCCTGTCCCCCAAGCAGTGTGTACACAGAGGACAGGTTTATTATAGAAAACAAAGTTAAACACCAAATGCAATTTTAAATACTCCCAGCTTCCAGGTGTAGATTATAAATTGAAGTCTCTTGGGGAGGCTTCCCCCATGCCCAGATTCCCCCAAAGGGTAGTTCTGGGGTCCTGCACTCCTCTACCTGCCCTATAGCAATGGGCTAGATGGGGGGCCTTGGGTTCGCTGCTCCACGGGGAGCTGTCTGAGGGCATGTGTCCTTCCAAAGGGCAAGGGGCCCCTCATTGCTCCCTGCAAAGCTGTAGGGCACCAATCTCTACTTCCACACGGTTGAGGGATGTACTGCACAGAGTGCACTGCAAAGTCCCTCGTCCAAATCCCTGCTCTGCTGGGGCAGAAAACTACCAAAAACTCAAAGAAGAGCCAGGAAACAGCAAAAGATCCTGACCTGCAATTAGCACCAACCACACTGCCTAGATGCCACAGAGATACAACAGCAACAACCTGTGCCAGGCCCCAAGCCAGGCCCAAATGTGCAGCAAACAGACAGCAGGGCTCAGCTAAACAGCTCTTCTCTGCCAACAGCTGTAAAACAACAACATGGGGCTCAGGCTGGTCATGCGCCAGGGCCTGAGCACACAACGTGCAGCACCAGGCCTGTTTGGCTGCAGCCTGCACATTCCTGTGCCCAAGGCTTCGGTGCTGACAGCTCAGCACTGCGGTAGCTGTCAGTGCAGCCCCATCCTGGCTGATGCCTGCTGAGTCAGACCCCATGGACCCCAGGCTCTTCTCGGCGGTGCCACTGCCAGATAGCCAGTACCAAGACACAGTGCATCTGAGTTCCCTTCCCAAGAGCAGCCCCCGGCCTCTGCCTCTGTTCAACATCACGGGGTGCCTCCAGCCCAGGTCTCTGCACTGCACAGATCCCCCTGAATGCAGATCCTGCCCCCCAGAGAATGCAACCTGAACCCAGAGCCCGATGAATATGAAAGGTAACACATGCATCATGTCCTACTTGTGTCAGGGAAGAGTATGCTCGTCAATTCAGTTTGCAACTGCTAGTGAGAAATGTTTTGTGGCTTGGCAGCCCTGGTTTCCAACAAGGAAACCTCACACCCTCTTCACATGTCACTGCTGTGGCTCTGGCCATTTCCTGTTTCTTCTCACCATTTGCGTGCACTGAGCTCCTGCAGAAGCCATCGGAAGTGTTTAGAGGCAGCGTGAGGCTGAGGTCTGCCCTAGGACTTTGCAGTGACATGGCCCTGCAGGAGCCAGCCCTGCTCACTCTCCTGGTTCTTTCCACCCTCCTGTGTGCACAGGAATCAGCACGGTCCATAGATGCATTGATTGTAAGGGCTGGAAGGGACCTTGTAAGATCATTGGGTCCATCCCCCTGCACCAAGAAGGAAAGACAGCTGCGGTCAGGTGACCCCAGCGAGGTGACTGTCCAGTCTCCTCTTGAAGATTTCCAGGGTTGGTGA
>NW_005843239.1:179949-183323 GCF_000455745.1 Alligator sinensis | reverse complement strand
GCAGGTGGATCTGAGTCAAGTTTAGTGCTGGGCTTTGCCCCACAGGTCTGGGCATGGCTGCCCCAGGAGAGGGCTGCACTCCACGCCCGTGCCAGAGCAGGCAGAGAGATTCGGGGAGGCTGTGCTCTCTCCAGAAGGCAGCAGACAGCGAGGGCTGCTAGTGCTTCTGGGGACCATGTCACATCCCTAGAAGATGCAGGGAAGGTAGCATCAGAAAGGAGGTCTGCCTCTATCACTTGCCCTTTGCATGGCTCATGGGTGTGGGAGGCAGAGCCCAGGGCTCAGCCCCTTCTCAGCTGAGAGCCCCTGACTGGGCTGCCATCAGCCCTTCTGGCCATTGGTTCCTAACCTCTCAGCTGTCCCGTGGCCCAGCTTCCTCGGGGGGTGGGCAGGGTGCTCCTGGCCTTGCCTCACCCCTGCGGGGTGGTCAGGCTGCTCTGTTCTCCTGCCCGTGGATCCCAAAGGTTATGGTCTTTGGTGGGGGGAAGGAGCTGTTTGAACTGTCCTGCTGTGAGAGTGGTGCCAACAATGGAGATTAAGAGCTACAAAAAGTGCCCTCTCTCCCTCTCTGTGGGGGTAAAGATGGGTTCAATGACTTTCAGTTTGAGCTCACTCAGATACAGGGAAAACCTTCACTGAAAAGCCACATGGGTGCTGCTCTATGTGAGAAGCATGGACTTTCCACCCACAGGCAGATAGAAGGGGACAAACAGACCAGTGCGTGACTGGGTTGTACCTTGCAGCCCAGGCTCACGGATGTGGGGAACCGTGTGACTGGGAAGCCTGCCTTGAGCATGGGGGTGTCAGACTTTGTGCATCTGAGCTGTTGAAGGAATGTAATTTTAGTTTCGAATGTGCTGCACACTTCTGCCAAGAAGAGGAAATGGTGGTGAAACAGCTACATGGACTGAGCCATCCGAGAACATACAGGATGCACGACCACTTTAAATAAACACCATGCAGTGCAATCGGTGGCTGGGCCCTGCTGCTAATAAAAGCCTGCAGCCAAAAAAGATGAAGAAGGAGAGGTGAAGAAGTAAAAGGGGCTTTAAATGTGGTCACAGCCCTGCTGTAAGGAACACTGACATGAGCAAGATGCCCCAAGCGTGGGGACCACAGGCACCTGGTTCAAATGTGCAGGGGTAACAGCTGGATCTAACCCAGGAGGCCTGAAACAAAGCTGGGAAGAATCAAGGTGGCCTCTAGCAGTGCCCGGCCTGTACAAAGGCATCAGAGGCAGGACCAGAAGCATTAGGTGCAGGGCCCAGAGGTGATTGCGCTTCTCTGCTCAGCACTGATTTGGCCTCAGCTACAGCATTGCCTGCAGCTCTGGGCTCCACATTTTACAAAGGACCTGGAGAAGCACAGCATCCGAGAGCAGTGGGGCTGGAAGGGACCCGCAGCTAGTCCAGCCCCTGCCAGCCCTGTCCAAACCATCCCAGATAAATCCATAATATAACCTCTAAGTAAAACTAAATAACCTCTAAATAACCTACGCAGGGAAAGTAGGGGAACCATGGCAGCCAACGTCCTGCTTAAATGAAATGTTGTCAATATATACTCAAGAGATCCTAGGTGTCATCTGGGATTATCCGTGTCATCTTTGCTGTTGGCCTCATTAAGTGTTATTGATGTGTTGTCTGTGCTGAAGTTTTAGGAGCCATGGTGTCGACAAGTGACAGCCAGGAGATGCAACACCAACCTTGTCTAAAAGAATGACCACAGACTCAGTTTGATGGTAACAACTCTGGGCAGGAAAGGCTGTGTGGGTCAAATCACCCCAGCAACGTGTGTATCCAGTCTCCTTTTGAAGATCTCCAGGGTAGGTGCCTGCACCACCTGTGCTGGGAGTCCGTTCCAGAGTCTGGTGACATGAAACATGAATAAATGTTTCCTTCTATCCAGTCTGAAACCTTCTTCTAGGAGTTTATGGCCATTGCTCCTGGTTTTCCCCTAGGGCACTTTGGTGAATAGTTGTCCATCTAGCCCCCGATGCTCTCCCCTGATATAGTTGTAAGCTGCGTTTTTGAACTAACAAGTACATCAGACCAGGACATTTGTACCTGTGCCGAGGTAGTTGGCACAACACCATGCAGGGTCCCATTGGCCACTACAATGTTTTCCTGCTTCCCTATTCTCCTTTTCTACACTGATCAAAACAAATGTTGTATTGTATTCACCAGCATTCACTGGAGCGGCCTTATCGGCCAAGTCAGCCCAGAGGAGCCTGATTGGTGGCTGGGCCAGTGCAGGTAATTCAAACTGGAACCCATAAAAGCCACTGTTCGATCAAGCCCCCAGCAGTTGGGGCTTGAGTCCAGAGTGGGCACATGTGTGCCAGCAGCACACATGTGCCTCCTGTACTCACCGGCAGCAGTGGTGGCAGAGGCAGAGGCAATGGCGGCGGATCTTCTGAAGGTAAGTGGGGAAGAGAAGCCGACACAGCTGTAGGGGATCCAGAGGGGAAGCCCTCCAGATCCCTCTTAACTGAGCCGGCAGGGAGCCGTGCTCCCAAGCCACGTGCAGAGTGTGCAAACAGGCGCACTCTATAAGGGCACACCGGTGTTTGCGCTGGCGTTTGCACTAGGCAGGTGCACAGGAGTAAGCCAGGAGGGAGTCTCCAGCAGGGAAGAGAGGAAGGCTCGGAGCTCCACGGGCATGGTAAGGATGCGGCAAGCTGCTGCTAGGGACCCTGCACCAGCGACGTCACCTGCCCTGGGCTCCTCTGAGGCCTCCACCCAGAGTCCGGGGTGGGCAAAATGTGGCCTGGGGGCCAGATGCAGCCCACCAGGCCATTCTATCTGGCCCACAAGGCCTCTAAAAATTTTAGAAAATGAATATTAATCTACCCTGGGCTGCCTGTCATGCAGCCCTCAATGGCCTGCCAAAACTCAGTAAGTGGCCCTCTGCCCAAAATAACTGCTCACCCCTGACCCAGACGGAGCCCTTGGTGGGGTCAGCAGCACCCAGCCCCCCTGTCTGTGGGGGCTGCCTGGCAGGGGCCCTGTGATCGGGGTGGGAGAGATGTCTGGGGGCTCCCTTGCCTGTCCCTCTTGTAACCATCTATGGGCCCTGGAGGAGCAGGTGAGGGAGCTCTAGGCCAAGGTGAGCAGGCTGTTGGGGATCAGGGATGCAAAGGACAAAACTGATGGTTATTTCCATTCTCTGCAGGGTCAGAAATCAAGTGGAGAGGCCCCCCAAGTACAATGCACTGCAGAGGCATGGCAGAAGGTACCCACCAGAACAAGGCCTGCCCAGGCTAGTGCAGTGTCAGCTGCCCAGGTACAGCTGGGGAGCAGATATGAGGTCCTGGCAGCCTTGGGGGTGGGAGCTGACGTGGATGCCTCTGGAGGAGGTGGAGGCACTCCCGGCAA
>NW_005843239.1:177373-179859 GCF_000455745.1 Alligator sinensis | reverse complement strand
CCAGCTGCCCAGGTGCAGCTGGGGAGCAGATATGAGGTCCTGGCAGCCTTGGGGGAGGGGGCTGATGTGGATGCCTCTGGAGGAGACGGAGCCACTCCAGGCAATGCACGGACTGAGCAAGGACAGAGCACCAAGAAGAGGAGATGCAGAGTCCTCGTCATCGGAGAGTCCATCCTGAGGGGAACAGAAGGACCATCTGTTGCCCCAATCCCATGGCACACGAGGTCTGCTGCCTGCCTGGGGCCCAGATTCGGGATGTCACAGAGATGATCCCAGACCTCATCCGACCCTCTGACCAGTGCCCCATGGTCCTGATACACGTGGGAATGAATGATGCGGCCCAGAGCAGTCCAGACCACATCATGAAGGATTGCAAGGCTCTGGGGGCCAAGCTCAAGGAAACAGAGGTGCAGGTGGTATTCTCCTCTATTTCTCTCCATGAGTAGACATGGATGGTGCCATGAGGCCTGCATCAGTGAGGTCAACTGGTGGCTTCAAAGTTTGTGTTACCAGGCGGGCTTCGGGTTCTTTGACAACGACCCGCATCGCTGTGCAGTGGGCATGCTCAGGTGGGATGGGCTTCATCTTTCCCCAAAAGGTAAATGTGTCTTTTCTACCAGGTTTGCTGACATCATACAGCAGCCTTTATCTAGTCTCACTGGAGGATGGGACCACAGAGGCACAGGAGGACACTTCACCATCAAGCCAAGTGTCGAGCACAGAATGTACCCAGGTAAGTGACAGGGGCACGATAGACTTAAGAACAAGGGGGAGGCACAAACACCCACAGGAGGTCTTAAATGCCTGTACACTAATGCTAGAAGTATGGGGAATAAGCAGGAGGAGCTCGCCCTTCTGCTAGCTATCATAAATCCAGACATAGTAGGGCTCACAGAAACCTGGTGGGATTCTACCTACGATTGGGCAGTAGATATTAAGGGCTACAGGCAGTACAGACAGTAGACTAAGGGCTACAGGTGGGACAGAGCAGGGAGAAAAGGAGGGGGTGTAGCGCTCTACATCAAGGAGCAATACACATCCTGGATGAGCAAAGTGAGGTCAGAAGAGGGGCTGACTGAGGTGCACCAAACAAACTTAATGGTGGGTGTCTATTACAGACCACCCAACCAGGGGGAAGAGCTGGACTGAGAATTTTTAGGACAGCTCATGGAGGCTGTCAAGAGATGTGGTAGTTGTGGGTGACCTGAATTACCCAGACATCTGCTGGGAAGAGCAGTCATCTAGGTCTGACTCTGCTTCTCTTCCCTACCTGGACTCCAGCCCTTCCACTGAGTCTCTTTCTCCCACTGCCATTGTGTGTGCGTGTGTGTGTGTATGCCAGTAACTTCATGGGGCTGTGTAGTGTGTTGTCTGTGTAATAAACCTGTTATTTGGACCCCTAAATTGGGTTTTGCTTTACTATGGTTTGGCCCTGCTCCAATCTCTGCTCCTCGCCTCTCTAACTTCTGTCTCATTTCTCCCACTCCTGCTTCTGGCTCACTGCCACCTTCAACGCCTATCCTGAGCTCATCTCTGCCTTCAAACCCCCTGTTTCTCTGCCACTGTCTTATCCCCACTGCCTTTTCCATTTCCCCTGAGCAACCAGGGTTCTGCCTCAGTTTCTTTCCTGGCTGTCTCCTCCTTGCTACCAGTTATCTGCCCCCACCCCCAAAATCTCAGCTGTCTGCCTCAGTTTCCAGCACCAGTCTACCTTAAGTCAACCCAAACCTCAGTTCCTCAGTTAGCTTCTCTGTCGTCTACTGGTTCTAATTCTGGTTCTGGCAGCTTTCACTCCCTACACTTTAACTCTCTCTCTCACCTGAACCTTCCCTGAACTATCCCAGGTACCCCAAGCACACGCATACACACTATACCATCCAAGTTAGAAACTTACCTGTGTGTATGTGTAGGTGGGTTGTATGTGTGTGAACTGGTGAGTGTGTGTGTGTATATATATATATATGTATATGTATGTGTGTGTGGCATTGATCACTAATTCACATATCTGGTTAAAGGCCTACAGAAAAAACCCTATGAGGACCAATTGAGGGTCCTGAATCTCTTAATCCTCCACAAGAGGAGGCTGAAAGGTGATTTTGTGGCTATCTACAAAGTCACTGGGGGGGACAACAGGAAATAGCGGATACAGTGTTTACCAGGGCGTCCATCTGGGTAGCTGTAAACAATGGCCACAAACTGAAAGAGAGCAAATTTATATTGGACATCAGGAAACTGATGTCCAAGGAGGTGATACTTCCCCTCTATCGGGCGCTGGTCAGACCGCAGTTGGAGTACTGCGTGCAATTCTGGGCGCCGCACTTCAAGAGGGATGCGGATAACCTGGAGAGGGTCCAGAGAAGGGCCACTCGTATGATTAAGGGCCGGCAGACCAAGCCCTACGAGGAGAGACTGGGGCACCTGGACCTCTTCAGCCTCCGCAAGAGAAGGTTGAGAGGCGACCTTGTGGCTGCCTATAAGTTCATCAC
>NW_005843239.1:175623-177127 GCF_000455745.1 Alligator sinensis | reverse complement strand
TGCCTATGCAGGGGGTCGGACTCGATGATCTGTTGAGGTCCCTTCTGACCCTGACATCTATGAATCTATGAATCTATGAAACAAGTCTTTATGGTGAGGGTTGCCAGGATATGGAATATGCTTCCAAGGGCGGTGGTGCTGTCCCCTTCCTTGGACGTATTTAAGAGGAGATTGCACAAACACCTGGCCGGGGTCGTCTGAACCCTGTGCTGCCCACGGCAGGGGGTCAGACTCAATGATCTAATAGGTCCCTTCCACCCCTAGAAATCTATGAATCTATGAACATTAGACTTCAGGTCATGGCACTGAATTCATTGATGCTTAAACAACAACCATCCGTTTTCTGAAAAGAGCATTTATTGAGCACAGCAATCTGCAACTTCAAGCAATCTGCAACTTCAACCATGAACAAAACAAAGCTTCCCCCAAGCTGAGACATGGCCCAGTGAGATGCAGTGAGAACACACAACACACAAAACTTTGTCTGACTGAAAATGCAATAGAAGAAGCCACAAAGACAACAGAAAGCCACAAAGACAACAGGAAGCCTCACATAGCTCTGATGTCATTCTGAGGGCAGATCATCTCCTCGCAGCCAGGGGTTCAGAGAATCCTTATGTGGGATGTGCAGGTCATCTTAGGTGTTGGAGTGGAGATCCCACAGGCCATGGATATAGTCTTTCTGGACTTCAGCAAGGCCTTTGACACGGTCGACCACCCCATCCTCATTAAAAAACTAGGTGACTGTGGCATCAATGCCTACACGGTCAGATGGATTGCTAATTGGCTGAAGGGTCGTACTCAGAGGGTGGTGGTGGATGGGTCATATTCAACCTGGGGGGAAATGGGCAGCGGAGTTCCCCAGGGCTCGGTCCTTGGGCCCATGCTGTTCAATCTCTTTATCAGCAATTTGGACGACAGGGTGAAAAGCAACCTGTTCAAATTTGCTGATGATACCAAAATTTGGGGTGAGGTGGGTGCGCTAGTAGGGAGGGAAAGACTGCAGCAAGACCTGGATAGGTTGCAGGGGTGGGCTAACAAAAACAGGATGCGTTTCAATACGGACAAGTGCAGGGTGCTGCACTTGGGCAGCAGTAACCAGCAGCACACTTATAAGATGAGAAACTCCCTTCTTGAGAGCACAGAGGCAGAAAGGGATCTTGGAGTCAGCATTGACTCCAAGGTGAACATGGGCCAACAATGCGAGGTCGCGGTCGGCAGGGCTAACCGGACCCTATCGTGCATCCACAGGTGCATCTCAAGCAGGGCCAAGGAGGTGATCCTCCCCCTCTACGCGACACTGGTCAGGCCGCAGCTGGAGTACTGTGTCCAGTTCTGGGCACCCCACTTCAAGAGGGATGTGGACAACATGGAGAGGGTCCAGAGGAGGGACACCCGCATGGTCAGGGGTCAGCAGGGCAGACCCTACAATGAGAGGCTACGGGACCTGAACCTGTTCAGCCTTCACAAGAGAAGGCTGAGGGGGGACCTGGTGACCGTCTAT
>NW_005843239.1:171818-175535 GCF_000455745.1 Alligator sinensis | reverse complement strand
CACTTGAGCCCAGTTTTCTTCCTGCCCAGGCAGGGGGTCGGGCCTGAAGATCTACAAGGTCCCTTCCCACCCGACTTCTAGGATTCTATGATTCTATGGGCTCTGTCCTACCCAGTACCCACTCCCATGACACGCAGGTGAACTGCTAACATCTGCCCCTCATGAGCGATGTCTCCCCGATCCAGGCCTCACCCCTTCTGATTTCCAGACCTCTGAACTCGGTAGCCCAGCTGACGCATCACCCTGTCTCTGTGCTTGGGCCCTTTGCCCCCATCCTCTGCCCTTAGACAGCCCCAGGTACTGACACTTCCCTGGTTGCACCCGAGTCCCCCCAGGCACCGGACCCTCCTAGTCCCCCCACAGCCACCAGACCTTCTCCCACGTACCTAGTCCTTCCTGGGCTCAAGCTCTCTCTTTCTCTGTGTGCAGTCCACAGGACTATCTCTTCTTCTGGTCCCTCTTCCTGTCTCTCTGGGCCAGTTGGTATCTCTGTACATCCCTTTCATCCTGTGGAAATAAGTTTAACCAGGCCTCTTACTTGACTAAGAAGAGAAAGAAAAAGAAGAGAAAAAGATGCTGATGCTAATGCTATGTGTTTTAAAATGCTCTAAGATAAGAAAAAACCTTCATGCCTTGTTTTGTCTTGATATATTAAGCTCTGTGTGCAGATGTTAACCTCCTCCTTTCTCCCGAACCAGAAGCTGATAACTGTTCCCAAAACACAGTGTTTTGTTTTGTTTTTCTGAATAAGTAAACTGCTTACGTGTGACAAACGAATGATCACCATCTTTCTGTTTCTCTCAAGGTTGCTTTGTCTGAACCCTGCATCTTTTCTCGCTGTCTAAAGTATAAATATGCTTGTAAACTTGTAGAGGTCAGAGTTCCTTTGAGAACTCTCTCTGTCATCACTTGTATAGATCGAAATAAACCAAGATGGCTCTGCCAAAATGATACAACCACAACACAAAGTTTGATTTATTCCACAATTTGGTGCCGTGACTCAAATAGAGATGCCCGGAGCGATCGGTTGAGATACAGACCGTCTCCTCACTGATGCCCTGGTACCAAACTAAGGTAAGAGACCTTTTGAAATCTCTGTTGGGGCTTTTCAGTGAGAGACTGCCTGTGTATCTTCCTCTTCACTGCTTGAGGCTTACCCTACCCAACTCTTTTGCTGCCAGTATTGTCAGACCCACTATATAAGTAGGAACTGTGAGTAGAAAAGAGTAAAGAAACTGTGCTGCTGTTGTCAGTGAATGTGTTTCCCCGTGTGAATTGAGTGAAGTTCTGTAAAGACCTAGGAGGTCTTTCTGAAGCTAGGAGTGGAAACCTTGTGCAGACGCCCCGAGGACACCAGACTTGTTCTGTGTGCTCTTCGAAAGCAAGGGTGCAAGGTGGAAACTCTTAGACTGAAGGAGATCATGGTTGTGTGACGAATTTTCCCTACCCCCACTCTCATGAATGAGCCGTGTCTAACAGTGAGTAACTGTGTTGTGTGCCGGTGCTGTGGAGTCTTGTGTTTGAACATTAGCCACAGCATTCCTGTGCCACTAGCAAATCTCACGACCTGACCGGACACCCTCAATAAGCCTCTCCTGTGTGAAAGACCTGTGTGAACTGAGCTTAAAGACATGGGGAGTGGAGGGTCTAAAGATGTACCGGCTCCACCAAAAGGGACTCCAGCATTGTACATGTACACACACTATGGCCATAAAAGCTGTAAGTTAGACAAATGAAATGGGTATACCAGAGATGATGCTAGTTTGCAGTTTCCCCTGGAGGGAACATTTGATTTAAGTAAAATCATTCATCTCCGTGGAGCCCTTGAGTCAAGAGGCAGTAAACACCACAGACTCAGTGGGACACATTTTTGGATTTGTACGCAGAAGCTTCCAAAAGACGTCAAGAATCTCAAGTTCGGAGCCTTTAGGACTCCCAAGAAAAACTAAAATCTCAGATAAAGGAATTAAAACAGAAAAAAAAGCACCAATAGGGGATCCCCCATCAACAGCGCCGTCAGCACCAGCACAACTTTATCCACAATTGACTGGGAATGAATCTGTAGAAGACATAATTGATTTTTTAGTGTGCCACCCCCATACCAGTCCCAGGAGATCTCCTAAACCTTGTTAAGCAATTCCCCAATATCAGGGAAGAACCCCAGAAGTTTAGAGATGAAATTGGAAACTGTAATCAATTGTTATGGGCCAACATGAGCGGATTTAAACCAATTAATGAGAAGTGTTCTAGCCTCCGAGGTCCGTAACCGCCTCATCGTACAGGCTAATTGGCCTCCTCAAGACCCGGAATGGGAAGTCGCTTAGTAAGTGCCCAAGAACGCCTTCTTGAGGCCGGGCTTAAAATCTGCCCCAGGGAAGCTGACTGGGCCATAATAAATAACTGTAAGCAAAACAAAGGAGAATCCCCAGCAGACTACATGGATTGCTTAAAACTCGTATTTGAAAGACATTCTGGCATTGAAGATGCAGCTGAAGCTGCCCCAGAAGCAGTTGCCGCCGCTTTTGTCCAAGGACTTCTTTCTAAAGTCCAGGAACAGCTGCGTACAATTGCTGTAGGTTGGCAAACCAAGATGCTTACAGAATTAGTCACCATTGCTAATCACTGTACAACCTGCCAAGAAAAGAAAAAGGAATCCACAGAAACTAAGCTAATGTCTTTACCGGCCTGGCCAGCCGGGGATGACGTTTAACCAGCCACCACCTCCTTTCACTCAATTTTCCGTCCCGCAACAAGAAGCCTCCTGTTAGGAGAGCCTGAGGAATGATAACATCATCATAGCCCTGCTTCTCTCACTTAATCAAGAGGATCCCTTCATTTCCTGTTTAATAAGTGGCACTCCTACAAACTGTTTAGTAAACACCGGCGCAAGTCGCTCTCCTCTCCGAGCTGAAGAATTTTCTACAGCCCCCCTCTCTTCTGCTGTTGTAAACGCTGTAGGAATTTCTAATCAGATAGTTCCTCATCCTGTTTCCCAACCCTTACATGTTTCTCTTGGCCCTGTTTCTGATCAACATGCCTTTCTCCTTGTCTCTAGTGGGTTATGGAATAGAGAAGATCCCACACAATTTACTGATTCGTTTGATGCACTGGCTGGGGAAATTTTTAGCTACTTGCACGATTTCACAATGATTACACACTTAATTCATACAACACAATTTTATTTTAAAATTCTTTGCTACACATATAACACTGCTTAGCTTTAAGAAACAATGCTCCAAATGCACTTCCTTATAACAATTACAATTACAACTCAAAGTTAAATTTGAATCAATACTATTATTTTCATAATATACTTACAATCCTAGAATTCAAAGAAGCCAAACACCTAAATATGCTTTCATTCCTCAGTAGTACAATTTAATGGGTTGGCCTCAGTAGTACGGTTCAATGGGCTCGCCTCAGCAATACATTTCAATGGGCTGGCCTCAATGCTGGAAGGACTAAGTCCCCTTCCTTCAGTCCCTTTCGGGTGCTCCGTGGCTTCAGCGTGAACTAAGAAATTCGGGTTCACGGAGAGGGTGGTTCAGGTGATCAGTCTGATCCGGCCTACACTTGTGATTCTTCCTTCGTTGTTCTGCAAGTGAGGTTACCTCCAAATTGGGACAGTAGGTTACAGTTTTTATTGAGTGAGTTGCCGTCTTGGGCCCCTCCTACCCAAACCTGTGTCTACTCCCAAATTTGGGCTCGGATCTTACT
>NW_005843239.1:170911-171793 GCF_000455745.1 Alligator sinensis | reverse complement strand
TCAGTTTCTTTTGTTGATCATTTTAATTACTTTGGGGAATTTCCTTTCTTTCCAATCTTTTAAAAGGCTCCTAGGGTTTGATTTCTCAGAATGTGGGATATTTGCTTAAGGGTCATTTTTATGTTAACTTTGTTAAAGGCCTCTAAAGATAAAATTCAAAAGTTAAGACTTTGAGCAAAGTCAGGACAGGGCCTTCCGCACGTAGGCCAAAACAATGGCCTAGATAAGAAGATAAATCTTGTCTTCTTCCTAAACTGGCTAATGGGCAACTATTACAAACACTCAAACTATTTCATTCAATACGACACTCCTCAGTCCTTGTTATCCTGTTAATCTGTTAGGCAGAGATTTGCTTTGTAAACTCAGCTGTACTATTTATTGTTCTCCTAATGGTGTTATTTAGATGTTCCCTGTGTTAATGAAACGGCTGTACTTGCTACCCTAGCTAGCTCACCTCCTGAGCCTTAGTCCCCTAATCTTTCTGTGTTGCAAGAGGAAATCATAAAGGCTGTCCCTCCGTTTCTCTGGTCCCAACATGCTAGTGAAGTAGGACGAATCCATACTGCCCACCCTGTAAAAATTAGATTAAATCCAGCCACTATCTTGTCCTGTGTTCCTCCTAATGCCTGTTATTTTACTGTTGTTGACTTGTGTTCTGCATTTTTCTCTATCCCTATACACCGTGATAGCCGGTTTCTCTTTGCATTTACCTATCAGGGACTTCAGTATACCTGAACTTGGTTGCCCCAAGGCTATACTGAACCCCCTTCTCTTTTTTCTCAAATTCTGAAGAAGGATTTAGATGACATCATATTTAAAGAAAATTCTGTGCTTGTGCAGTACGTTGATGATCTGCTCTTAGCATCTACCTCCCTTAAAGCC
>NW_005843239.1:168416-170698 GCF_000455745.1 Alligator sinensis | reverse complement strand
GCGCACTTCCCTAGGCAGGGCGGGCTACTGCCGCCAGTGGATGTTGGCTATGCCTCTATAGTCAAGCCCCTGAAAAACCTGACTCTTGTTAATACCCCTGAGCCTTTGCCCTGGACTTCAGAAGCCGAAGCCGCTTTTGCCTCTATTAAACAAGCTCTGTCACAAGCTCCTGCCCTAGGCCTTCCCGATTATACTAAACCCTTTATTCTTTTTTGTCATGAAAAAGATGGATTTGCACTTGCTGTGCTCACTCAAGCACATAGAGACAAGCACTGCCCCATTGCTTATTATAGCTCTGCTCTTGACCCAGTTGCAGCCGGACTTCCTCCATGTCTTCGTGCTGTAGCTGCAGCTGCTATTATTGTTAAACTGTCCTGTACCCTTGTATTAGGTTCTCCCCTTGCTGGTGCTGTCCCACACGCTGTAGCAGCCCTTTTACTAAAAACTAAAACTCAACACCTTTCAAATGCTAGATTGACTAAGTATGAAATGTTGCTTCTTCCTGCTGGAAATATTACTAGTCCTGTACCCTTGTATTAGGTTCTCCCCTTGCTGGTGCTGTCCCACACGCTGTAGCAGCCCTTTTACTAAAAACTAAAACTCAACACCTTTCAAATGCTAGATTGACTAAGTATGAAATGTTGCTTCTTCCTGCTGGAAATATTACTATAACTAGATGCCCTGTTTTAAACCCTGCCTCCCTGTTGCCTACTCCTTCAGATGGTGAACCCCACAACTGTATTGCTGTTACTGCCCACCTAACAATGCCCTGCACTGATCTAAAGGACACCCCCTTGCAAAACCCAAATCTAGTATTTTATGGTGATGGGTCATGTCAAAGAAACTCAAAAGGTTCTCTTGTTGCAGGATATGCAGTATGTTCCCAATATGATGTTATAGAAAGCCATCACTTGCCCAATGTGTATTCAGCTCAAGTTGCTGAGCTTGCGGCCCTTACCAGGGCTTGCACCCGAGCCTCTGGTACCTCTGTTAATATTTACACTGATTCTCGCTATGCCTTTGGTATTGTACATGATTATGGTCAACTTTAGAAGCAAAGAGGCTTCCTCACTTCAGGAGGTGCCAAAAATCAGTAATGGTCCATATGTGAATGCTTTGTTAAAAGCTTTACAGTTACCTTCTGCTCTTGCTATTATTAAATGCCAAGCTCACCCGAACCCTTATGATAATGTTACACATGGGAATGCTCTGGCAGACTCCGCTGCCAAAGCTGTGGCTATTTCTACTCCTCAGGCTACACCTGTGTTTTTGTCTATCTCGACTAACCAGTCTCCATTGGAAGTCTTCATGACGTTGCCCACGTCCAAGATTGCAGAGAGACCTGGATAGGTTGCAGGGGTGGGCTAACAAAAACAGGATGCGTTTCAATACTGACAAGTGCAGGGTGCTGCACTTGGGCAGTAGTAACCGGCAGCACACTTGTAAGACGGGAAACTCCCTACTTGAGAGCACGGAGGCAGAAAGGGATCTGGGAGTCTGTGGCAGAAATGCCACCGTCTGTGCCCCTCTCCAGAGATCTGTCTTTGCCAGTGTGAGAGGCTGGTGTTGAATTCCTCAGGGCAGGGATCTTCCTCCCTGTCTACATGACAAAAGCCTGGTGCCTCGGAGGCGGATGCTCTGGTCACCTGGGGAGGGAGGGAAAAGCCCCGCTCACCGGCCCAGGTGACCAGTGATGCTTTTTTAGATTGGTTGGCTTGTGGCCAGCACTGGCAGCTTCAATTGGACTGGGCTGCTGAGGTCAGAAAGGTTATAAAAAGGCCTGGGCCAGGAAGAAGGGCACGCCGGAAAGAAGGCCAGCCATTATCCATGCGGTCATCCAGGTGAATCTGAACGGGCTCTCTCCTCCTCACCGCATGCTGCAAGAGTGCCCTGCCTCCAGAGGAGACTCCAACCACCTCTGGACAATGCGAGTGAGTAACCTACTAGAGATCCCATCAGATATTTAGCTTACAGTAACTCAGATGCGAGATCAAACGGCTACCTCAGCCATGCTGGTTTGCTCTATGGGATCCCTCTGATATTCCTATGATATTGCTCTACCTTTTACCCTGTTTCCGCCCTACCCCTGTCATCAATAAAGTTCTCCTTGTGACCGGTGTGGGAGACTTATTGAGGGGTGGGTCTAAATTATGCCAAGGAGGCCCCTTAGGTCTGTGGACTAAGGGAAGCTTCCTAATCAGCCCCTGACTTGGGAAGTGCCCCAAGTGCCTGTATTGGGTCTAGCACCCATTGGACGATCAGGCCTGTGTTTTCCAAGGTGC
>NW_005843239.1:165779-167820 GCF_000455745.1 Alligator sinensis | reverse complement strand
ACGTGGCTCGATGCCTACATGGCTGGGGTCACTTGAGCCGAGTTTTCTTCCTGCCCAGGCAGGGGGTCAGGCCTTAAGATCTACAAGGTCCCTTCCGACCCGACTTCTATGATTCTATGATGCTAAGATCAGGCTCCAGAACCAGAAAAATATACGTGGAGACTGGCTGGGTGTTTGTTACACCCTGACCATTTGTGGTGCTCCCCGGACGGCCGCCTGGTTGCCCCAATGGTCCTTCTTCCCTATCTTGCTCACATACACCACGGCATAGCACACATGAGCAAGGAGGGGATGATAGAAACTGTTAAGCTTGATTGGTTTGCTCCAACTTTTCCATCTGTGGCTCAACAATACTGTTATACCTGCCCTATTTGTCAAGCCCATAATGTGGGAAAGTCTGCAAAAACAAAAAAAGCAGCACATCCCCCATTTGTAAATTTACAAATAGATTTTATTCAAATGCAGAAATGTTGTTCTTAAGCATATGTTCTTGTTATTGTGTGCATGTTTTCTGGATGAGTAGAAGCCTACCCATGTGCAAAAGCTGATACCACCACTGTGAGCAAAAAGTTGCTCAGAGACTTTATTCCAAGGTTTGGTATTCTTTTATCCATAAACTCCGATAGAGGAACTCATTTTACTGGGCAGATAATGAAAGAAGTCTGCAAAGTCCTGCAAATCCAGCAGAACTTTCATTGCCCATACCATCCACAGGCCTCGGGCCAACTGAAATGCCAAAATAGCTTTTTAAAAAATAAACTGGCCAAAATTTGTGCTGAGACTCACCTGACATGGCCAGATGCACTTCCTATAGCCCTTATGAGTATGAGACCTACTGTCAATCGAAAGACCGGACTTAGCCCACATGAAATCCTGATGAGAAGACCCACGAGGCTCCCCGCCTCACCACATGTGGCCTCCCACTTTTGCGATATACATTTACTTGATGATATTATTCTAGACTACTTTACGGCACTAATGAAGTGTGTTAAGGCTTTTCGTTCACAGGTACAAGCAACTCTCCCCAAGGAACCAGATGAGCCGTGCCATCCCATCCTGCCTGGTGATTGGGTCCATGTAAAAGTCTATCAACGGAAGTCATCGCTGGAACCCTGCTGGAAAGGCCCGTTCCAGGTACTCCTGACAACCAGCACTGCTATAAAGTGTCAAGGACTCCAACCATGGATCCATGCTTCACACACTAGGAAAACATCAGCCCCGTTAGACTTAGAGTCTCCTCCATATCAACCTTGTAATCAGCCTCCACAGACTGGTAGTGAGCCTAGCGCCTGCCAACAGGAGAGCTCAAGACCAGTAGTGAGCCAAGCGCCTACTGGCGAAGAGGATTTGCCACTACAGAGCGAAGAGGATTTACCACTAGAAGAAAATGTACCCCAACGACACCACTATGCCCTTCGGGAAAGGAAAAAGGCCTCTACCTAGTTCCTGGCTCCCGAGGTGGAGATGGTTAGTTGTGACTTGGGTACTTCTCAGTCTTTCCTTTTGGATCATCTTATATGAACTTAAAGACTCACCAGCTAAAAGAAACTTTTTAAAATCAGACTAGACTTCAAAACAGATCAAAAAGATCACTCCCACACTGGCATGCTCACCAAAATGCTTTTCTTCAACTGTCTTATCAATATGCAAAGGATTTAAGTGTTTCTAAATGTTGGGTATGTTCCCACTTGCCTCCTAGTACAATGACAGGGGTGCCCATGGTTGCTTTATCCCTTAAGTGGACCGTCTTTTGTGATATGTATGTTAAAATAGCGAAAAGGTAAAGAGAAAGAAAAATTAAAAGTTAAAAGGCTCGTGGTTATAAATATCTAATATGTTGGGCCAAAAAAGGCCCAAAAGGGGGGAATGTGGAAATAAGTTTAACCAGGCCTCTTACTTGACTAACAGGAGAGACAAAGAGAGAGAAAGAGAAGAGAAAAAGATGCTTATGCTGGTGCTGTGTTTCAAAATGTTCTAAGATAAGAAAAAAACTTCATGCCTTGTTTTGTCTTGATATATTAAGCTCTGTGTGCAGATGTTA
>NW_005843239.1:164268-165769 GCF_000455745.1 Alligator sinensis | reverse complement strand
GGGGGGGTCTGAGTAAGTAAACTGCTTACGTGTGACAAACGAATGATCAGCTTCTTCCTGTTTCTTTCAAAGTTGCTTTGTCTGAACTCTGCATCTTTTCTCACTGTCTAAAGTATAAAAATGCTTGTAAACTTGTAGAGGTCAGAGTTCCTTTGAGAACCCTCCTTGTGATCACTTAAACCAAGATGGCTCTGCCAGTTCTGATACAACTACAACGCCAAGTTTGATTTCTTCCACCGCTCAAACAAGCTGAACAAGGTACTTGTCCAGCATTGGCATCACACTGGGGGCTCATGTTCATCTTGTGGCCAATCAACATTTCCCAGGACCGAACTCAGACTGACTGGCCTATAATTTGCAGGGTCATCCCTCTCCCTTTCTTAAGGAAGGGTATAACCTTGGCCCTCTTCCAGTCATTTGGGACCATTCCTGAGTTCCACAACTTTTTGAACAGCTTTGCCAGAGGAACTGCTATCCATCTATGGTTCACCTTGCCCTGCTCGAGCTCTAGGGAGGGGGCTGCAGGTAGGAGCTGGCTGCAGGGACATGCAGACCAGACACGAGACAATGCGATGCCCTCTGGCTCCCCACCCCATGCTGCTGATGGGCAGGTGCCTCCCTGACACCCTCATCAGTCACCCAGTCCCCAGGGCCCCACGGCCTCCTGCTTGAACCTGCCTGCTCACACTCACCCCCGTCTGGTTGTGGCGATGCTGCAGCGGGAGCAGGTTCCATGTAAATATCCCCTGCCAGCGCTGCGAGGCCCTGGTTTCCCCTCCCAGAAGTCTGGTCCAGTGGCCCCCTGCACCCAGTCCCCGCACGGCTCCCGTCTCTGCATCTTGCTGTCGTAGCGGAGAATTTGCTGGTCGTTTTTGTAGCCCACAGCAGTGAAGTTGGGCATGTCCGGGCCAGGATCTGACACCCACGTGTAGAAATGCTGGTGGGAGTGTGATGGGTCAGCTCTAGCAGGGCAGATGCCAGTGCCCCCAGTAGTCACTGCCCCCTCCCGGAGGGGCCACAGGGGAAGGACACGGGGCTGCGCCAAGGCGGAGCGGGGGCACAAAGTGAGAGAGCGGTGGGGCCAACAGGAGAGGGCAGAACCGGCTGAGTGCAGGGCAGGGGCCGGGGAGGAGAGATGAGACCGACCCAGCAGGCCACAGTCCTGGCCAGGAGGGTCCACACACCATGTCCCACAGCCCAGTCACACTCCCCTGCACCCTCCGTCCCAGGCACGGGCCCTGCACAGCCCAGGCACTCGACCCACCCTGCTCTGGGGGAGCCCTCATATGCCCAAGTCAGGGCCCACGAGCAGCAGCAGGAACAGCAGCTGGGAGCCTGGTGCCACCTTCGCAGCAGCTTCCTGGGGAGCTTCCAGATTCAACATCTGCACGCAGCAGCCGGTCCTGTGCAGCCGCAGGTGCAACGGGTCATGGCACAGCCTGCAGGGTGCTGCTGGGTCACTGCGCAGTGCGGGGGGAGACGGGGACGTTTGACCTGGGCC
>NW_005843239.1:153657-164237 GCF_000455745.1 Alligator sinensis | reverse complement strand
ATTCTGGCTGCGGTGTGGCCACAACTATCCGCTGCAGGGGATGAACTGAAGTTGCCGCCTTACTGCTTAATCTACACCCAAGAAAAGCTTCTTATTCATGAATGACACGTTTGACGAAGAGATAATTGCATTATGTATGCCTATTCACTAATTAATATGTAAAATAATATCCCATATCAAATATAGCGTCCTAAATGAAGGTCAGATGAGGATGGGATTATGGGGAAAATACTCCTTGGGGCACTTCAAACTCCCTGTTGATGCCACTGGGGGAACTGTCCTGAAGACCCCTGAGTGCAGCCCTGCCCGGCCTAAAAGGTGGCTTGCACCTGCCAGGCTGCCAACTGATGCCTCCCCCCTCCCCGCCGCGCCCCGCACTAAGTATAATGCCTCGAATAACAAACTCGTTTTGGCTGGAAATCCTTCCTGGGCCACCCTACACCGTGCCTCTGTGGCACTGGGGGACTCTCCTGGACACCCCTGCCCAGAGTCTTGTCCGGCCCAAAGCGCAGTTTGGCCGTGCCACGCAGGGTGTGGGGTTTCCTTCCTGTGGAGGAAGGACCAGGAGCATCTACAGTCCTGACACAGGCTGCTCAGCGACCCACCTCGGAGGAAGTGCCCTGCAGCTACAACATGGCAGGGGTATCCCTGGGATTTAAGATGCACCCAACACTTCCTCTGGTCTGAAAACTGGGTGGGCTGCAGTTATCAATACTGCTGCTGGACTCTGCACTGTGTATTATTCTGGGGGGGGGGGTGCACAAAATACCTCCTGGAAGGCTGTGTGGCCTAACAGATGAGGCGCCTGTTTTATGTTCAGAGGGTGCGAGTCCCTCAATGGTCTTTTTTCCACTTTCAGTTAAAAAAAGTTATGTTCAACGTGCAGCAAGTTGAGCAGGGGGAGGGGAGACAGCACTGAGGCCCGGGATAGGGGAGAAGGCAGAAGTCAGGGTGCTGGGGCTCTGTGTGTGTGTGTGTGTGTGTGTGTGTGTGTGGTGGTAAACATGACACTGACTTTCTATTCTGGGAAGTCCTGGGTCACACCCTATCCTGCCTGGGCTCTCTGGGAGGGGAGGGGAGGGTTGAGAGCAGGGGGCTGGAGCCCAGACGCGGGGAGGGAGTCAGGGTGAGAGCAGGGGACCCGGACACCTGCATTTTCTGGGTACTCGAGGCCTGGGGGTAAACACAAGGGGTCCGGTAGGCAACGGAGCGGGCCAGCAGGCACTCACCGCGTGGGACTCCGGTACCAGGCTTGTCATTACTTTTCCCCTTCTGCAAACTGTAACCAGAGTTTCAGTGAAACGCTGAGCCAAGTACCAAAAATAAACATGTGTTGAGAGATCACAGTACAGCCTCCTCCCCCACCACCCACGCCCCTGGCTCCCCACTCCTGACCTGCAGCCCTGCCCCCACAGCCCTGCTGGTGCCCCTCACTCCCAACCCACAGCCCCTGCTCCACTAGAAAACCTTGTTGTTATTATTATTATTATTTCTTGGGTGTTCATTAAGGAGTAAGGAAACAACTTCAGCCTTGTCCCCTGCCGTGGATGGCTGGGGCTGCACCACAGCGGGAGTCCTGGGTCCTGGGCCCGGTTCGCACGGCCCCATATCCCTCAGCACCGTGCAGTGACCCTGCAGTGCCCTGCGGGCTGTGCCGCGGCCCATTGCCCATCGCTGCGCAGGATCGGCCGCTGCGCCGACATTGCAGCTGGAAGCGCCGCAGGAACCTGCTGCGAAAGTGGCATCAGGCTCCCAGCTGCTGGGGGTGGGAGTGAGGGGCACTGGGGGCATGGGGACGGCTGGACACAGAGCTTGTTATTCATCATGAATGCCACGTTGTACAGAGAGAGAATTGCATTAGCCGTGCAGAGCGGGAGGGGGAAGCCGAGCGTGGGAAGCGGAGCTCAAAGCTGCGCCAGATGCTGTAGCCAGCTGTCAGTGACTGGAATGAAAACTGGATGAGGTTCAAGCGTGAGTGTGCTGGCAGAGGAAACACCATGTATCTGGGTCCATGAAGGCAGTTCTTCTTAAGCGTTCCTGGGGATAACTATTCTCCTAGCGTAGTTTAGTACCCACTGAGGTGTTAGGGCTTGAAGCCCATTTTATGGAAATGGGAGGCTCCTCCCTAGTTTGCTCCTGCAGCCGTATGGCTGAGGGCAGGTGAAACTTGGGGGCCCGTATGGCTGAGGGCAGGTGAAACTTGGGGCCCCCCGACCCCCAAGCCTCTGGGCTTGAGCCTGCACATAGGATGCTTGCCAAAAGACTTTGGAAATATATGAAGCCCCTGATGGGGGTGGAAGATGTTTGCCGGTTGTAGGGCCACTTATGGTTCTGGACTGACTCACAGATTTAGACTTGATTTGGCTTAAAACAAACAAAAAAATTCTTTAAAAATAATAATTAAATGAAGTCCAAGCCCTGTTGCAGGGGCCCCTGTTGTCCCAGTCCTTCCTGGCCTGGAGTGTGGAGGCTATGATCCATGCAGGCGGCGGTGGAGAGCATCTGGCCCCAACGCGGGCTGGAGGGAAGAGGAGGGGAGGCCTGTGGCACCCCCCACCCGGGGATGAGGCTGCCGCGCCGGGTCAGGCAGCCTTACCACGGCCCCCCTCCACACTCCTTGACTAGTCCAGGACTGAAGCCCCACGCGGTGAGTGTCTGTGGCTCTTGCTGGGGCTCTGGGGTCCGCTCCATTGCCTATGGGACCCCCTGCTCTCACCCCCTGGCCCCCCAGTGCTCAGAGAGCCCAGGTGTGCGGCCCCCAGCCCCATGATCTCACCCCAGCCCCTCCCCTCCCAGAGAGCCCGGGCGTCCGGGCTCCTAAGGCACCGCTTGCCCCGTCCCCTTTCCTGGGACCCTGGAGAACCAGGCTCTCCCCCCGGGGTCCTTCCTCCACATTTCCCATGACACAGACTCCTTCCCCGAACTTGTACCAAGAGTACAGGTCGTGTCACATCCCCACCCCCTCCTAACACACACACACACACACACACATCTTCCTCTTGTACTGCACAAGTGCAGGAGCTGTACATTTGCTGCATGAAGCCCCTGCCTGCAGCACTGCATGGAGTTGCATGCTGCCGCAATCCCTCACGCCCCAAAAAAGCCTCACACCCACATCCTGTCCCCACAACCTTCCCTCATTTCATACCCTATCACCCCCACAGCCACACCCCACCACACACACACACACACCCAACCGCACCCCACACACAATATACAAAAGACTATTTTTGACTGATTATGCAGTCGTCTCTATGTACGGTATTCAAGCACAAATAATAATACAATTAAAACAATTATTTAACAATTTATTTGCCTCCATTTTTCTGAGCCGGGATCAGGTCACCTTACCCCCAGACATGCTCGGCCTCATAGCAGCCTGCATTGGGGTGACCCAGGCTCCCAGGGCTGGCTCAGAGAGGGGAGGCATCTCCTTTGGGGGGTCCCTCAGGCCAGAGCCCCTTGCACTTAGTTTTGGTTCAGGTGCTGAAGTAGACATTGATCCCTGTGCAGGGAGGAAGGACAGGAGTTAGTGGGGTGTCTCTGGCCCCATGAGATCCTCCAGCCCCATCCTGCCCCTCTGGAGGGTGCAGGACCCTGGGCTCAGGAGAGCCAGGTGGGCACAAACTGCTGCCAGCTCAGCCTGGAGGGTCTTTGCGCTCACCCTGTCCTGCAGCCAGCGGGGACCAGGCACTGGCTATGTCATGGGGCTGGTAGCTGCACCTCTGAGCCTGCCCCTTGCCCAGGGCTCGCACCGAGGGGGTGGGATTGCCTGCAGCCCAATGGCCGAACACCCAGCGAGACTTCCCGGCTCCACAGGAGGGAGGTGACACCTGCCCCCAGCCCAGGAAACAGCCCTGCCCCAGCGCACAGGAGACGGGGCAGGGGTGAGGTAGCCCCCACAGGACAGGGGTCCACATACTAAAAGCAGCCTCCAAGCACGAGGTGCAGGAAACATCCCCACCCCCAGAAGCCACCGAGCTCCCGGCTGGGCCAGTGCACATCAGGACTGCCCTGCCTTGAGGCAGCTTCCTGCGCCCAGCCCACAGCCCCCCACTTTACCCACCGCCCCAGGCCCCAGTGCCCGCCCCCGGGTCAGGTCCATCACAGTGACGCTCACGGGAGCTCTCTGAGGATTCACTCTCCCAGGCTTCGCGAGCTGAGAGTGAAGGAAGAGGGGGTCAGTACTCCCTGAGCATAGGGACCGGTTCCCCCGGCGCAATGCCCCCCGTGCCCCGCACCAGCCCCTGCTAACAAGACCTGCAGACGCCAGGGTGATGGGAGCGCTTGTGACTCCCCAGACCGGAGCGAGGCTCAGGGCTCTGCCCAGCCCCCCGGCAGCACCCGGCATGGGAGAGGGTGACGGGCTGTGGGGCACGGTCCATGTGGAGCCAAGAGCAGCCCTTGGGCTCCAGCAAGGCAAAGACACGGTGCTATGAATCTATGAATCTATGCTGGGCTGGGGTCTGGCGGCTGCCACGCAGGGGCACATCGGCTGGGGGGCCCCCCCCCCCCCCCTCAGGTCCCAGGCACGGTGGTGATGAGCCCTCCCTGCTTTCCCCGCCCCAAGGCCTGGGTATGGCCTGGCCCCAAAGACTTCGCCCGGCACTTACTCAGGAAAGCACAAGAGACAGACAATGATCCCAAAGGCCACTGCAACAAAACTGATAACAATGCCCACAACTGGTATCAAGTTGGACTCTGGAAGAAGGAAGGGACCTTTGAGCAAGGGGAACCTCCTACCTGCCCCCAACGCTTCACGTACCCAGTGCCTCCTCCCCACTGATGACCCCTACATCCTCCCACCCCCCAGTGCCTTCCCCACTTAGCGGGATCAGTCACCCCTTCCCTCCCCGAGCACCACGTTTCTTCCCCCTCCCCGTGCGGGGGTCACTCACCCGTCCTGCCCTTGTCCCAGGACTCTCTCAGGGCTGCCCCCAGGCTCTCGTGCTCCACGCTGCAGACATAATTGTGGTTTCTGCTGGGGTCTATCTCAATGGTGGCCCGGGTCTGGTAGGTCCCATCTCCGCTGGGAAAAACCTCAGAGCGGGTTGTCTCCTGGGTCTGCGCCTCCCCGTTCTTCAGCCAAACGACAGCCACGTCCTTGGGGTAGAAGCCGTGGACCCGGCAGGACAGGGTGGTGCGTCCATCCTGGGATGGCCTGTCGCTCACCTGTGCCATGGGACGCTCTGGAAGGGAGGAGACACCCGTTAGAGTGACCGTCCCTGCGGGACCCCCAGCACCGCGGCCAGGAGCCAGGCTGGGCCCTGCACTGGGCCACACAACCTGGCTCCAGCACCCATTTCAGGCAGGAGCAGACGGTGTCGGGACAGGAGCACAGGGATGGGGGAGACAGCTGTGGTGGGCTTGGGGCTGCAGGAACGGGGTCCCATACAGCTGATCCCTGGTTCTCAGACACGTGTCCATGGCACGGACACCCCGTGGGCTCTGCCCAGCTGGGAGTCCTGACCAGGGCAGGGACAGGGGCATTGGGTCCCACAACAGCGCTGGCATCTTGCCCTCCTGCAGGACCGAGATGCAGCGCTAACCACCCCGGACACAGGGAGATGGGGCAGGCATTCCCCGGGGAGGCAGGGGGTGCCCCGGTCAGTGCTGCCCTGGGCGGTGACGCCAGGACTCACTGCGCTGCAGTGCTGCCTCCCCGCACTGCAGGTACTTCCACAGCCACTCGATGCAGGTCTTCTCCAGGTAGGTACTGGTAATCTGAAGAAGGGCCTTATCCTCATTCCAGCTGCGCTGGGTGACCTGAGCCTGTGTTGTCATTCCAGCTGCGCTGGGTGACCTGGGCCTGTGTGGGGGCTGCTACCCAGGTGCGCGTTCCCAGGTCATAGCTGATGAAGTCTCCCCCGTCATAGCCCAACTGCATGTAGCCTCCAGTGCTGCCGTCTTCACGGAGCTCGCAGCCGTACATGAGCTGCAGAGTGTGAGACTCTGAAACACAGATCCAGGTCCCGGGTCAGGGTCAGCCCAGGGAGCAGGGGCCGCCGAGGCTGGAAAGCAGAGCGGTTGTTAAGGGGCTCTTGGAAGGGGCCAAGCCCGGGGCAGGGAGCAGCAGGCACGCTGGGAAGGGGGTTGGATCAGTGCAGGAGGGAGCCTGGGAACAGTAGCTGCCGCCCTTGCCCTCGCTGATGGCATGAGTCGTGTGAGCTCCTTGTGCCCCAGCCCAGGAGATCCAGCTGCACAGGGCTGGTGACACAGAGCCCTGCAGCCAGCTGTCCTGGGCATTGCAGGCCTGCATGGCCCCTGCCCTCTCACACGTCTGTCCTCCCTCCACAGCCCTGGTCCTCCGTCCTTCCCACCCCATCGGCCCCTGCACGCAGGAATTGGAGCCTCTCAACCTGTGTCAAAGGGGCCATCTGGGCTGGGGTCACTGAGGGGCCTGGAGCCCCTCCCACAGCATGGGGGTCTCAGCGCTCTTCTCACCCTGGTGCCCACTTACACTGCAACAGGGACAGGCTGGTGTGCAGATGGGTCTGGGGGACCGGCTGGCAGGGGGCTGGGATGGGCTGCCTGCACGGGGTGTTGCACACGCCTTCCCCCACTCTGCTGCATGTCTGAGCTGGCGGCACGTGGCAGGGCAGCGACAGCCCCTGTCTGACCCGTCTCAGGAAGGCAGAGCCAGGTCTGGAGGCCAGAAGGGCCAGCCTCAAACACACGTCACCTGTGAGTGATACCGAGGTGCTAGGGCAGGGCTCAAGGAGCTGCTTGCAACCGGAGGGCACGAGCTGGGGGAATGTGTGCCGGCCCATGGCAGTACAGAGGACAGCCGTTCCCACCGCTATCGGGCATATGGGGTTTCCCTGCATGCATCAGCCTGGGGGCTCCAGCCTGGGGACAAGGGCTGGGCTCCTGTTGCAGGATCCAGACAGCTGGGGGATATGGGGGAGAGCTCTGTGAGGCACCGACCTGCTGGGTCAGGGAAGCACCGGAGCCTCAGTCTGCTGGGCACAGGCCAGGGGATGCCGCTGACACCAGGTTCACGGGAGGGGGAGAGGGCTCCCTCCGCAGCCCCCTGGCTGGAGACTGAGCAGGCGCCTGCACCCCAGCCCCGGCCCTGCCTAGCCCCTGGCCGAAGCAACTGCAGGGAGGAGCTGGCAGGGACACAGAGACCAGGCATGAGACAATGTGACGCCCTCTCGTCTCCCCGCCCCAAGCTGCTGATGGGCAGGTCCCCCCCCCACCCCATGCTCTCCTCAGTCACTAGCAGTGCCAGGGTCCTCCACGGCCTCCTGCTCACACCTGCCTGCTCACACTCACCCCTGGTCTGGTTGTAGCGATGCTGCAGCGTGACCAGGTTCCGTTTAAATCCATCCTGCCAGCTCCGCAAGGACATGGTTTCCCCCTTCCAGAAGTCTGGCTCGATGGCCCCTAGTATCCAGTCTGCGCGTGGCTTCTGTCTCTGCGTCTCGCTGTCATAGTGCAGAATTTGCTGGTCATCCACGTAGCTCTCAGCAGTGAAGGCGGGCATGTCCGGGCCGGGGTCTGACACCCCCGTGTAGAGATGCTGGTAGGAGTGGAAGCCTGCGGGAGTGACGGTCGGCACTAGCAGGGCAGATGGCAGTGCCCCAGTGCCCAGTGCCACTTCCCGGAGGGGCCGCAGAGGATAGACACGGGCCTGTGTGAGGCCGGAGTGGGGGCACAGAGCGAGGGAGCGGTGGGTCCCACAGGAGAGGGCAGAGCCGGCTGGGTGAAGGGCAGGGGCCAGGGAGGAGGGACAGGACCGACCCTGCAGGACACAGGCCCGGCCTGGAGGGGCCACAGTGTGTCCCACTGCCCAGTCGTGCTGCCCCGCACCATCCATCCCAGGCACAGGCCCTGCACAGCCCAGGCACTCGGCTCACCCTGCTCTGGGGGAGCCCGACTCAGGGCCTGGGCCCTGCAGCAAGAGCCTGAGCTCAGCCCCACTCAGGCCTCGGTCCTCCTGTGCGGTCGGGGCCTGGGGCTGGAGGGACACTGCAGAGCAGACGAGGGTCCAGCTGGACAAGCAGCTTCTCCTTGGTGTGCACCTATTCACCTTCCCTGTCAGAGGCAGCAGGCCCCCTCTTCCTGGCCACCAGCAGCTCCCCAGGCAGCAGCAGCCCAGCCAGGAACGGCCATGCTGGGAGAGGGGAGGTGCTGGGGGCCCGTCCGTGGATTCATCTTGTGAACCGACAGGGAGTGGCAGAGGGAGTGGGGGTCCTGCATGGCTCTGTGGGGCTCACCTGCCCCAACCTGACCTGATCCCTCCCCTCTCCATCCCAGATGCAGTGGACCTGTATAGCCCCATGGGGACTGGGGTCAATCCTGGCTGAGCCCCTGGCAGCTGGTCCCACTATCAGGGAACTTAGGGGAACCCCGCAGCCTGGGCTCCCCACGTGGAGCAGAGCAGGATCCTGCAGCCTCGTATAGCAGTGAGGCTGCCTCCCGCCCAGCTACACCCGCACTCCCTACATCGGGACCCAGCTGTCCTACCCCCAGCCCAGCTACAGGCACTGCTACTCACTGGCGCTGGTTCCTGGCACAGCTGCAGTGCCCACGAGCAGCAGCAGGAGTAGCAGCCGGGAGCCTGGCGCCACCTTCACAGCAGCTTCCTGCGGCGCTTGCAGCCGCAATGTCCGTGCGCAGCAGCCCATCCCGTGCAGCGACAGGTGCACCAGGATGCAGTGCCTCTCGCAGGGAGCTGTAGGGTCACTGCACGGTGTGAGGAGAGATGGGGCCATGTGAGTTGGGCTCAGGCCCCAGGATTCCCACTGTGGTGTGGTCCCGGACATCTGCTGCGGGGAATGGGGCTGAAGTTGGTTCCCTGCTCCTTAATTTACAGCCAAAAAATGCTTATTAGGAATGAATTCACATTCTACAGAGAGAATATTTCATTAGCTATGCATATTTACTAATTAATGTGTAAAATAATATGCTGCATCAAGTACAGTGCCCTAACTGCTTATCTTGCAATGGATCCTTATCTTGCTAGGATCCTTTGACCTCAGCTGACTTCCTGGCCCTTGTGCAGGTGGTTGGACCTGATGATCTTACGAGGTCCCTTCCAGACCTAGTGTCTATGATTCTACACGTGAAGATCAGACGAAGATGGGAGTATGGGGGAAAATACTGCTTGGGGCACCCCAAACTTCTTGGCATTGCCACCAGGGAGCTGGTCTGAAGATCCCCGAGTGCAGCCCTGCCCAGCCCAAAGCATGGCTTGGCCCTGCCAGGCTCCCACCCAATGCCCCCCCGCCCAAGTATAAAGGCTCAAATAAGGAACTGGCATTGGGCTGGGATTATGGCCGGAAATCCTTCTTGGGCCACCCCACACAATGCCCCTGTGGCACTGGGGGACTCTCCTGGACACCTCTGCCCAGTCTTGCCCAGCACAAAGCGCAGTTTGGCAGTGCCACACAGGGTGTGGCGTTTTCTTTCTTCAGAGGAAGGACCAGGAGCATCTACAGCGCTGACACAGGCTGCTCAGTGGCCCGCCTTAGAGGACGTGCTGTGTGGCTACAACACGGCAGTGGTAAGTGGTGCTCCTGTCCACACTGGGGTTTAAGATGTACCAGACGCTTTCTCTGGTCTGAAAACTCTGGGCTGGTTGCAGTTAGCAGCAGAGCTACCTGGGCTCTCCATTGTGCAACATGCTGCCCTCTGTGGAGCCTATCCACTGGATCCACCCTGCACTGGTTCACTGGCAGTCTTAACTACCTTATGGCATGGATCACTTGAAGTGCATGTTTTCTAGTCTAAATACCACTTAGATGATGTCAGCAATCTAGCACACCTGTGTTGGTTGAAAGATGAAGATACCAGGGGTACAATGACAGAGATGTTGAGGGCTGATACCAATACAGCTGCTTCCAGCTGGTAAATCCGTTGTGGTGGAAGGGGCGTTGGAGGGCAGATCAACACCCCCGCGATGGGGGAGGGAGCAGGGGCCGGGACGTGGGACGTACCCGTGGCTCGTGGGAGTGTGCAGCTCCTGCCGCTGTGCGTAGCCCGGGCGGGGGGGCACGTGCCCCCGGCTCTGCGGGGTGCTGCAGCTGCGGCTGGAGCCGGGGCTGATCTCGGCGGGGGCTGGGCTGGGCTGGGAGCAGGCGCTGGCGGCACTGGGAGGGGTGCAGCCCCGAAATTTCGCTGCAGCTCTGCTTCCAGCCTCGAGCTCAACGGCCAGGCTCCCCCCACCGCCGGGAAGAGCAGCGGCTGCTGAGGGGGGGGAGCTGGCGGCCGGGGGGCCGGGTTCTCGGGGAGGGGACGGGTCTGGGGGCCGGACGCCTGAGTTGTCTGGGAGGAGGGGTGGGGGAGCAGACCCTGGAGCCCGAGGACGACTTGCAGGCACTCACCGCGCAGGGCTCCGGTCTTGGAGTAGTGAGTTGTGTGCCCGGTTCCGCAGGGGGAAAGACTTTCCTTCCAGCGGTTAGTACAGCACCGAGCTTCACTGCGCCTGCCCTGCCCTGCCCTGCCCTGCCCTGCACTTTGGCCCCGCAGCCCTCGGTCATCAAGGGGTGTAGGCTAGGAGAAACCTAGCTGGTTGCGTCGGAGAAAGCCGGGTAGCCAGCCAGCCAGCCAGCTAGGGGTTGCGCGGCGATGGG
>NW_005843239.1:146304-153565 GCF_000455745.1 Alligator sinensis | reverse complement strand
CGGGGCAAGCAGCTGGCTGAAGCTGGGAGCCCGGACGCTTGGGTCCCCCCCCGGCCTCCTGGCGTCCCTCACTCGCGACCCGCAGCCCCTGCAAAGCAGCCTGGGCATGAGGCTGGACACGATGCTTGGATGGTGAGTCTGGGGCTACCCAAGAAAAGTTTCCACCCCCAATTCGTCTAAATCTGGCCCCGCTTTGTTTTCATCGTTCCCAGGCCCACAGGGTGATGAACTATGGAAACCACCGGGGGAAGAACACTGGGAGGAAATGTGCACAGGCAAAGAGAAGTGGCTGACGCCCTTGTATCCAGCACGTCAGCAGTGCAAACTTCATTGAACAAAGACATCCCTGTTAGCGGCTGGGACAGGAGCAGTCTTGTTGCTCGTAAGTTGGGGAATCTGGGTGGCATTGGCGACTTGTAGGGGTGCGTGTGGGTGCACGTGCACCCCTGTACAAAGGAAGGCAGTTTCCTGTCAGCGATTGATCTTTACAGAAATCAAACTATTTCACAAGTCCAAGTCTACTTCATGCTTTGTTTTTTAATTGGGAAAAGTTAAAATATTGTTTTGAACTGCTGATACTGAAAACTCTCCATCGTGTAGAAACATTTGGCTTTGGTAATGTTGTTATGTATGATTCATTTCATTTGGACTTTTACAATCTGTTAATGGGACACTATATATTATATTTTATAAATGTATTATATTTACTATTTAGGCCTGTGCGAATAGGGAACTACTCAATCTGGATTTGGATTTGGCTGCTTTGGATGCCAGAGATTCGATTTGGAGATCTGAATCGTTTTTTCTGATCCAATTCAGCCGAATCACTTTGGAAGATTTGGACCCAATTCAGAGATTCGGCCATAGAGTATAAGCGGGAATCAATGAAATATCTATAAGTTTATTGTCTTTTGACTGACTTTGATGAAACTTGCAGAAATGGTGGCCTCTGCTGAGAGCGTGATGTGTGCCAAGCTTCAAGGTAATAGATTCAGGGGTTTCTGGAAAACTGCACCTCAAAGTCCTGAAAGCAGAACTTGTGTCATGCATGTGTGTTATGCCTGTGGGGGGGGTGAAAACTGAAGAAATGGGAGCTCTTACTGAGGCCACAAAGTATGCCAAGCCTCAAGGAGATAGGTGTAGGGGATTCTGGGAAACTGCACCCCACATTTCTGAAAGCAAATCTCATGTCACATGTTTGTGTTAAGCCACAGCGGGGTGAACCCTGCAGGGACGGTAGCCCTTGCTGAGGCCACAAAGCCTGCCAAGTTTCAAGGAGCTAGGTGCAAGGGTTTCTGGGAAACTGCACCTCAAGCTGCAGACAAGCAGAACTGGTGCCATGGGTGACCCTGCGTGTTGAGGCGCAGCGGGGTGACAGCTGCACGGATGGTGGCCCCTGCTGAGGCCACGACGCCTGCCAGCTGTGGAGATCGGTGCAGGGGGTCTAGCTTCTGGGGCCTCCACCTCTGGCTGCTGACAGACAAAACTCATGACATGGGTGCTTGTGCGACTGTGTCTGTCTTGGGGTATTGTGTGTGGGGGGGGGGGGGAACTACTGGAGGCCTGGCTGCTAGGCTGCTGTGTTACCAGTTACCAATCAGTCATGATTCACTCAGGGACCAGCTCAGTACACAGGACCTAGCTACTACATACCGAGTTAGGACAGTTCCCCGGTGGCATCGACAGGCAGTTTGGAGTATCCCAAGAAATGTGTTGCCCCATAGTCCCATCCTCATCTGATCTTCCTTTAGGGCGCTGTGCTTGATGCTGCTGCTCCTGCTGCTGCTCGTGGGCACCACGGCTGACCCAGGAACCAGCGCTGGTGAGTGGCAATAACTGTAGCCGGACTGGGGGTAGGACAGAGACAAGTCCTGATGAAGAGTCCTGCTCCCTCCATGTGCAGGGTCCAGGCTGCGGGGTCCCACTGAGCTCCCAGCACTGAGACCTGCCGGCGGGGGCTCGGCAAGCAGCGACCCCAGTCCCCATGGAGCCATTCAGGGCCACTGCATCTGGTCTGGAGCAGGATGGGGGTCAGGTCAGGTTGGGGCAGGCAGACCCCACAGAGCCATGCAGGACCCCACCCCCCTCCAGCACTCCCTGTCGGGTCAGGAGATGAATCCACAGACGGGCACCCAGCGCCTCCCCTCTCCCAGCGCGGCCGTTCCTGCGCTGCCTCTAATGGGGAAGGCAGGTGGGTGCAAACCAAGGACAACCTGCTTGTCCAGCCGGACCCTCATCTGCTCTGCAGGGTCCCTCCGGCCCCAGCCCCAACCGCACAGCAGGACCGAGACCTGAGAGGGGCTGAGCCCAGGCCCCGACACGGGCGCACAAGAGCTCCCCAGGAGCAGGGTGGACCGAGTGCCTGGGCTGTGCAGGGCCGTGCCTGGGACGGGGGGTGCGGGGCAGCACGACTGGGCTGTGGGACATGGTGTGTGGCCCCTCCGGGCCAGGCCTGTGCCCTTCTGGGTCGTCCTGTCCCTCCTCCCTGGCCTCTGCCCCTCACACAGCCGGCTCTGCCCTGTCCTGTCGGCCCCACAGGTCCCTCGCTCTGCACCTCTGCTCCAGCCTGGCGCAACCCCATGTCCATCCTCTGCGGCCCCTCCGGGAGGGGGCAGTGAGCACTGGGGGCACTGGTGTCTGCCCCACTAGTGCTGACCCGTCACTCCCACAGGCTCCCACTCCTACCAGCATTTCTACACGGGGGTGTCGGATCCCAGCTGAGACGTGCCCGCCTTCACTGCCATGAGCTACGTAGACAACCAGCCAATTCTGCACTATGACAGTGATACACGGAGACAGGAGCCGCGTGGGGACTGGGTGCAGGGGGCCGTTGGACCAGGCTTCTGGGACCGGGAAACCAGGTCCTTGCGGGGCTGGCAGGACGGATTTAAATGGAACCTGCTCACACTGCAGCATCACTACAACCAGACCGGGGGTGAGTGTGAGCAGGCAGGTGTGGGCAGGAGGCTGTGGGTCTTCGGGGCCTGGGTGACTGATGAGGGCATCAGGGAGGCACCTGCCCATCAGCAGCTCAGGGTGGGGAGCCGGGAGGGCATCACATCATCTCATGTCTAGTCCGTGTGTCCCTGCTGTCAGCTCCTCCCTGCAGTCGCCTCGGGCAGGGGCTGGGGCTGGTGCAGGAGCTGGGGTCATGCACCTACTCAGTCTCCAGCCAAGAGGTCAGGGGGCTGCAGGGGCAGCACTCCCCCCACCCCGTGCATGTGGTGCAAGCAGCATCCCCTGTCCTGTGCCCAGCAGACTGAGGCTCTGGTGATTCCCTGCCCCGGCAGGTCAGCGCCTCGGCGCCTGTTACACAGACCCCCGCCCCTCCCACCCAGGCTGTCTGACTCCTGCAGCAGGAGTCCAGGCCGATGCACGGAGGGAAACCTTGTGAGCCCGATAGCGGTGGGAACGACTGTTCTCTGTCCTGCCATGAGTCAGTGCACAGCTCCCCAGCTCGCGCCATGTCCTGTTGCCCGAGCTCCCCAGCACCTCGGTGTTACTGACAGGTGAGCTGTGGTTGGTGCTGGCAGCCTCCAAACCCACTCTGCCTTCCTGAAACGGGTCAGCCAGGGGCTGTCGCTGCCCCTGTGAGCCGGTCCCCGAGACCCGTCTGCACACCAGCCTGTCCCTGTCGCAGTGCAAGTGCACTGGGGTGAGAAGAGCGCTGCGACCCCCGTGCTGCGGGAGGGGCTCCAGGCCCCTCGGTCACCCAGACCCCGATGGCCCCTCTGACCCAGGCCAAGAGGTCTGAGTCCTGCATGCAGGGACTGACGGGGTGGGAAGGACAGAGGACCAGGACTGTGGAGAGAGGACAGACGTGAGAGGGCAGGGGCCATGCAGGCCTGCGGTGCTCAGGACAGCTGGCTGCAAGGCTCTGTGTCACCAGCCCTGTGCATCTGGATCTCCTGGGCTGGGGCACAAGGAGCTTGCATGACTGGTGCCATCAGTAAGGGCAAGGGTTGCAGCTCCCACTCCCGGGGTTCCCGCCTGCACCCCTGCCCGGCCCAACCCCAACCCTGCCTCCTGCTCCTTGTCCCGGGGCCTATTCAGCACTGTCTTCTCTCCTGCCAAGAGCCCCTGAAGCACCGCTCCGCTTTCCAGCCTGGACTCCTCCCAGGCAGTTTCACCTGCTCCTTCTTCCCCTGACCTCCCCTTCCCCCCCCATCCAGGGGCCATTCCCACCCTCCTCCCCAGCCCAGGGCTCCTGCATTCCCAGGGTGCACGGGGACAACAGTTGTGTCCCCTCAGCCTTGTTCTCCATGACTGGAGCCCCCGAGCGGTCCCAATGCTGCCCCTGCCCCCTGGGGTGGGCTCTGCCCCTGCCCAGCCTGGCAGCCCAGGATGGCGCCTGCTCGCTGGGCTGTGACCCTGACCCGGGACCTGGATCTGTGTTTCGGGGTCTCACACTCTGCAGCTCATGTACGGCTGCGAGCTCCGTGAAGACGGCAGCTCTGGAGGCCACGTGCAGCTGGGTTACGATGGGGGAGACTTCATCAGCTATGACCTGGGAACGCGCACCTGGGTAGCAGCCCCCACACAGGCCCAGGTCACCCAGCGCAGCTGGAATGAGGATAAGGCCCTTCTTCAGATTACAAGAGCCTAACTGGAGGAGACCTGCGTCCAGTGTCTGTGGCAGAACCTGCAGCGCGGGGAGGCAGTGCTGCAGCGCAGTGAGTCCTGGCGTCACCACCCAGGGCAGCACTCCACCCCCAAAGGGACACCTGCCCCATCCCCTGTGTCCTGGGTGGTGAGCGCTGTGTCTCAGTCCTGTGGCAGGGAGAGATCCCAGCGCTGCTGTCAGACCTGGTGCCCCTGTCCCTGTGGCAGAAATGCCACCGTCGGTGCCCCTCTCCAGAGATCTGTCTCTGCCAGCCTGAGAGGCTGCTGTTGAATCCCTCACAGCGGGGGATCTTCCTCCCTGTCTACATGACAAAAGCCTGGTGCCTGGGAGGCGATGCTCTGGTCACCTGGTGGGGGAAAGCCCCGCTCACCTGCCCAAGTAACCAGCGATGCTTTGGTAGATTGGTTGGCTTATGGCCAGCACTGGCAGCTTCCATTGGACCGGGCTGCTGAGGTCAGAGAGGTGATAAAAAGGCCTGGGCCAGGAAGAAGGGCAGCCATTATCCATGCGGTCATCCAGGTGAATCTGAACCTGGCTCTCTCCTCATCACCGCATGCCCCAAGAGTGCCCTGCCTCCAGAGGAGACTCCAACCACCTCTGGATGATGCGAGTGAGTAACCTACTAGAGATCCGATCAGATATTTAGCTTCAGTAACTCAGATGCGTGTTGAAACGGCTACCTCAGCCACCCTGGTTTCTCTATGGGATTCCTCTGAGATTCCTGTAATATTTTTATGATATTGCTCTACCTTTTACCCTGTCTCCGCCCTACCCCTGTCATCAATAAAGTTCTCCTTTGTGACCGGTGTGGAGACTTATTGAGGGGTGGGTTTAAATTATGCCGAGGAGCCCCCTTAGGTCTGTGGACTAAGGGAGACTTTTTCTAATAAGCCCCTTGGTCTAGGACCCATTGGACGATCAGGCCTGTGTTTTCCAAGGTGCGCAGAGCCAGAATTGAGTCCAGAGCCTTGGATGGTGGCAGGCGGGGCGGGACCCCCAGGCTAGCGGGTGTGCTCCGGGGAAGGGGTCGGCTGGACGGGAGGCACCCCAGGGAGGCACTCGGAGCCTGGGAGGTGGGCGGGCGCAGGGAGGTGGGCGGCTTCACACAGGAGCGCCCCCTACTGGCCCATCACAGTCCCTGCCCTGGTCAGGACTCCCAGCTGGGCAGAGCCCACGGGGTGTCCGTGCCCTGGACACGCTTCTGAGAACCAGGGATCAGCTGTATGGGACCCCGTTCCTGCAGCCCCAAGCCCACCACAGCTGTGTCTCCCATCCCTGTGCAGCGACCACAACTACACCTGCAGCATGGAGCACGTGAGCCTGGGGGCAGCCCTGAGTGTGTCCTGGGACAAGGGCAGGACAGGTGAGTGACCCCCGCACGGGGAGGGAGATGAAACATGGTGCTCAGGGAGAGCGGGGCTGAGTGACCCCACTAAGTGGGGAAGAAACTGGGGGGTTGGAGGATGCAGGGGGCACCGATGAGGAGGGGACACTAGGCCTGTGCAGCTTTGGGGGCAGGTCTGCAGGTTCCCCTTGCCCACAGGCCCCTTCCCTCTTCCAGAGTACGACCCAACAATGATTGCGGGCATCATTACCGGTGTTGTTTTGCTGGTCATGCTGGTCTTTGCTATCTCAGTGGCAGCTGTTACCTTCCGCAGTAAGTGCCGGACGAAGCCCTTAGGGCCAAGCCATGCCCAGTCCTTGGGGCAGGGGGTAGGGAGGGCTCGTCACCTCTGGAGGGAAGTGGGGAGGGCTCATCACGGCCGTGCCTGGGACCTGGGGGGACAGGTGATTCTCCGGCTGCTCTGGGCTCCCAGGCCCACGTGAGCCCATGGCCACAGCAGCCAGACCCCAGCCCAGCACTGCGAGGCTGCCTTGCTGGGGGTCCCGAAGACTGCTCTTGGCTCCGCATGGACCGTCCCCCTCCCCCATGGGGGTGTCCTGGCCCCACGTCCCGGTCTGACCCCCCGGCTCCGTGCTGCGCAGGCAGCTCCTTTCTGGGCTGTGGTCCCAGTTCGGAGCCGTCCCTCGTTGTGGAAGCAGCTGCAGTCGCTGACCTCTGCCTCCTCGCTGCAGGGAGACGGGCAGCACGAAATAAAGTAATGTCCTACGAACTGCCCATCTACAAAGCAGTGTGCAATGAGTGTGAACCCCCCTCCTGTCTCCACCTCCCCGGTGCCGTGGGCTCTGTGCAGAGCAGCCCCTGGGCAGACGGCCTCATCCAGCCCCGTGCTGCCTCCCTGCGCCTGCCGGGGGGTGCCATGGGCTGGGCAGAGCCCTGGGCCTCGCTCCAGTCTGGGGAGTCACAAGGATGCCCGTCACCTGGCGTCTGCAGGTCTTGCGGGCAGGGGCTGGTGCGGGGCATGGGGGGCACTGTGCTGGGGGAACCAGTCCCTGCACTCAGGGAGAGCTGACACGTCTTCCTTCTCTCTCAGACCGCGAAGCCTGGGAGAGTGAATCCTCGGGGATCTCCTGTGAGTGTCACTGTGATGAACCTGACCCGGGGGTGGGGGGCACTGGGGCGGTGGGTAAAACGGGGGGCTGTGGGCAGGGTCCAGGAAGTTGCCTCAAGGCAAGGCAGTCCTGCTGGATCTCAGCTCCCTGGGGTTTGAAGGGTGATGAACCAGGCTAGGGAGG
>NW_005843239.1:142322-146273 GCF_000455745.1 Alligator sinensis | reverse complement strand
GGGTGCGGGCGCTGTCTGTACCCTCCATGCCCGGGTGCCAGTGCTGGCCCAGCCAGGAGCTCAGTGGCTCATGGGGATGGGGGGTTTCCTGCACCTCGTGCTTGGAGGCTGGTTTTAGTATGTCCTGTCCTGTGGGGGCTACCTCACCCCTGCCCCGTCTCCTGTGCGCTGGGGCAGGGCTGTTTCCTGGGCTGGGGGCAGGTGTCACCTCCCTCCTGTGGAGCCGGGAAGTCTCGCTGGGTGTTCGGCCATTGGGCTGCAGGCAATCCCACCCCCTCGGTGCGAGCCCTGGGCAAGGGGCAGGCTCAGAGGTGCAGCTACCAGCCCCATGACATAGCCAGTGCCTGGTCCCCGCTGGCTGCAGGACAGGGTGAGCGCAAAGACCCTCCAGGCTGAGCTGGCAGCAGTTTGTGCCCACCTGGCTCTCCTGAGCCCAGGGTCCTGCACCCTCCAGAGGGGCAGGATGGGGCTGGAGGATCTCATGGGGCCAGAGACACCCCACTAACTCCTGTCCTTCCTCCCTGCACAGGGATCAATGTCTACTTCAGCACCTGAACCAAAACTAAGTGCAAGGGGCTCTGGCCTGAGGGACCCCCCAAAGGAGATGCCTCCCCTCTCTGAGCCAGCCCTGGGAGCCTGGGTCACCCCAATGCAGGCTGCTATGAGGCCGAGCATGTCTGGGTCTCCCGCAACCCCTCTGCTCCTTGCAGGGAGTGGGACAGAGTGGGGGTGTCCAGGGAAGGGGTTGCACGCAGAGCACTGCTGGGAGTAGAGTTGGTGCACCGTGGTGGTGAGCTGGGAATGGGCATCTCGTCCCCTTGGTTCAGGGGCTGGCCCCAGGTGGAGCTGAGCCCCAGGTCAGTGCCTGCCCCGTGCTGCATCCCTCCAGCTGCTGCATCTCCTGTGTCTTGCTCCCACAGCTGAGCAGAGCCCCGTGGCGCCTGCACCTCGCCCTTTGGGTCCTGTGGAGGCATCCAAGCACTTTTTTGTTTTTGCCTAGAATTTGCACAGACCTCTGCACACACCCTGAAAATACTGCTTTTTGAGGAGAGGTTGCCCTCTTGGACCAGGGGAAAAAAACGAATCATACACTACAAGTCAAATACTTACTTTACAATTTTAATTTTATTATTATTTTGCTTGCATCCTGTATATAGAGATGACTGCATAATCAGTCAAAAGTAGTCTTACTTTTCTATATTGTGTGTGTGTGTGTAGCTGTGGGGTTAATAGGGTATGAGATAGGGGGAGGTTGTGGGGACAGGATGTGGGTGTGTGGTTTCTGTGGGGCATGAGAGATTGTGACAGCGTGTGGGGAAACCCTGGCACAGCGCCCGCTGGTGTGTGGGCTTCATGAAGCGCATGTGTAGCTCCTGCACTCATGCAGTACAAGGGGAAGACTGGGGGGTGTGCGTGCGCGCGCTCGCTCGCTCACTCGCTCGCTCACTGGAGAGCCCAGCTAGCAACATTAACTGCAGGCAGCCCAGTTTTCAGACCAGAGGAAGAGTCGGGTGCATCTTAAATCCCAGGGTAACCACTGCCGTGCTGTAGGCACACGACACTTCCTCCGAGGTGGGTCGCTGAGCAGCCTGTGTCAGGACTGTAGATGCTCCTGGTCCTTCCTCCACAGGAAGGAAACCCCACACCTTGTGTGGCACGGCCAAACTGCGCTTTGGGCCAGACAAGACTCTGGGCAGTGGTATCCGGAAGAGTCCCCCAGTGCCACAGAGGCACGGTGTAGGGTGGCCCAGGAAGGATGTCCAGCTATGATCCAGCCCAAAATCAGTTCCTTAATTGAGCCAATATACTTAGCGCAGTGGGGGGACGGGGGGAAGTGTGTGGGGGGGTGTCTGTTTGTGTGGGGGGGGAGTCTGTTGGGAGCCTAGCAAGGCCAAGCCACGTTTTAGGCTGGGGAGGGCTGCGCTCAGGGGTCTTCGGGATAGTCCCCCTGTGGCCCACCCACAGTCTTACAGGACACACACACACACACACACGTCTTCTGTGACGCACACACACACACAAAACCCAGTCTTCAAGGATACACACACCCACACACACACCAGTCTTCCAGGATTCACACAGAGGCAAACCCAGTCTTCCAGGACACACACAAACACACCCACAACCCTCTCTTCCAAGACACATGCTCACACCAGTCTTCCAGGACACACAGAGACACACACCCCATTCTTCCAGGACACGCACACACACCACTCTTCCCGGCACAAAAGCACACAAATACAACCCTGTCTTCCAGAGCATGCACACATATAGCAGTCTTCCATCACACACACATACACAACCCACTATTCCAGGACACATGTACACACATGCTAGGCCTTCTTCCAGGACACAGACACACACACACAACCCAGTCTTCCAGGACTTACGCAGAATGCAGTCTCTCCGCACATGTGTGCACACACACCAGTCTTCAAGCCAACACCCAGGCACACACACACCAGTCTTCCAGGAGACACACAGATGCATAACCCAGTCTTCCAGGACATACACACATAGAATGCATTTTTCCAGCACACACACACACATGCACGCACCAGTCTTCCAGGAAACACACACACACAAGCACACCCACAACCCACTCTTCCAAGACACACAAACACCACTCTTCCCAGGAGCATGCGCGTGCACACACACACACACTCAACCCAATCTTCCAGGACATACACACACATAACACAGTCTCTCCGCACACCTCCCGCCTCCCCCAATCTTCCAGGACAACCCCATTCCTCCAAGTCTTCCTGTGGACACACACACACACATATCAATCTTCCAGGAAACACAGAAGCCAGTCTTCCAGGAGACACATGCACACCCATCTTCAAGGGGTCACCCCCTTACCCACACCCCCACACTCACACCAGTCTTCCAGGAGACACACAGATGCATAACCCAAGTCTTCCAGGACACGCACGCTATCCCATCTTCCAGGACACACACAACCCAATCTTCCAGGACACCTTCCCCACAGTCTTCCAGGACACACACACGTCTTTGAGGACACACAAATACCACTCTTCCCAGACACACACAGACATACACATACGACCCAGTCTTCCAGGACACACACACACATAATGCAGTCTTCCAGTGTGCATGCACACGCACCAATCTTCCAGGACACCCTTCACTCCTCCAAGTCTCCAGGACACCTCCCCACCCAGTCTTCCAGGACACATACACACACATCTTCAGGACACACAAATACCACTCTTCCCAGACACACACACGTACAACCCAGTCTTCCAGGGCACGCAAGCACATAATGTAGTCTTCCAGCATGCACGCACACACACACACACACACACACACCCCAGTCTTCCAGTACACCCCCTCAGTCTTCTAGCACGTGCATGCATGCGCACACATGCACACACACCAGTCCTCCAGAACACACACATACACAGAACCCAGCCCTCCAACACATACACACACACACACGCCCCCCCTAGTCTTCCAGCACACAAACACACAGGCATACACACTCACACAACCCAGTCTTCCAGGACACACGCACACAAGCCAATCTTCCAGGACACATGGACACACAGACACACACAATCCTGTCTTTCAGCAGACTCACACTGACACACACAAAGCCTCATCTTCCAGGACACATGCATGCATACACACACACACACACACACACACACACACACTCTGCAGGCTTCTAGCACCTGCATGCTTGTGTACACACAGACACAAACAGACCCACTCTCTCACACACACACGCACACAACCCAGGCTTCCCAGACATGCATACATGCACCCACACATGCAGACTGCATGCTTCTCTGATATGCACACACACTTGCACAGGACCCAGGCTTCCAGGACACGCACACACACACACACACACACACACACACAACCCATGGGTTCAAGACACACGCACACACATATGCTCCCCTCCCCTCTCAGCCCCAT
>NW_005843239.1:137752-142312 GCF_000455745.1 Alligator sinensis | reverse complement strand
GGGCCTGGCTGCTGTCTCCCCTCCCCCTGCTCAACTTGCTGCATGTTGAGCATCGTATTTTTTAACTGAAAGTGGGGGGAAAAAAATCTGTTGAGGGACTCGCACGCTCTGAACGGAAACCAGACACCTCAGGCATTAGGCCCCCATAGCCCCTCCCCTGCCCCCATTATCAACTCCCACCCGTCACCCTTGCACTCGGCTCAGTGTGGGGTTGTCTCCCCTCCCCCTGCTCAACTTGCTGCATGTTGAGCATCGTATTTTTTAACTGAAAGTGGGGGGAAAAAAATCTGTTGAGGGACTCGCACGCTCTGAACGGAAACCAGACACCTCAGGCATTAGGCCCCCATAGCCCCTCCCCTGCCCCCATTATCAACTCCCACCCGTCACCCTTGCACTCGGCTCAGTGTGGGGTCAAGGTATCTTCATCTTTCCACCACGCAACGGGGGCGGTGTTAATTTGCTGACATCATCTGCGTGGTATTTAAGATAGAAAACATGCACATCAATGTGATCAATGCCACAAGAGAGAACCTAGGATCAACACACCACGAGCCATGCACTGGAACATCAAATCAACTGAGCGACTGTGACATAGGTGATTACACAGTCAGCTGGGTGGCATGTTGGCTTAAGGGTCATACCCAGCCAGTGGTGGTGGACAGGTTGGTATCGACATGGAAAGATGTGGGCAGTGGAGTCCCACAAGGCTCGGTCCTTGGGCCAGTGCTGCTCAATGTCTTCATCAGTGACTTGCATGAGGGCATGGAAAGCACTCTGTCCAAATTTGCAGATGGTACCAAATTATGGGGTAAAGTTAACACACCAGAGGGTAAGGAACAAATCCAGGAGGATCCGGACAGGATGGAAATGAGGCAGAACAGAATAGGATGCAATTTAATAAGGACAAGTGCAAAGTGCCGCACCTGGGGAGAAGGAATCACCAACACACTTCCAGGCTGGGGGATGACCTTCTCAGCAGCACAGCCACGGAAAGGGAGCTCGGAGTCACTGTTGACTCCAAGATGAACATGAATCGTCAGTGTGATGAAGCGATCAGTAAAGCTAACTGCACTTTATCATGCATTGGCAGGTGCATCATGAACAGGTCCAGGGAAGTGATGCTTCGCCTCTGTGCGGCACTGGTCAGGCCGCAGCTGGAGTACTGCGTCCAGTTCTGGGCGCTGCAGTTCAAGGGGGATGTGGACAGCATGGAGAGGGTGCAGAGAACAGACACTCGTATGGTTAGGGGCCTGCAGGCAAAGCCCTACAAGGAGCGATTGAGGGCCCTGGATCTCTTCAGCCTCTGCAAGAGAAGGCTGAGAGGTGATCTTGTAGCCACCTACAAATTCATCAGGTGCGGCAGCAAGGGACAGGAGATGCTGTGTTTACCAGGGCACCCCTTGGGGTAACTAGGAACAACGGCCACAAACTGACGGAGAGCAGATTCAGGTCAGACATCAGGAAAAACTTCTTCACTGTCAGGGTGGCCAGAATCTGGAACAGGCTCCCAAGGGAGGTGGTGCTCACCCCATCCTTGGGGGGCTTCAAGAGGAGACTGGACATGCACCTGGCTGGGGTCATCCAACTCCAGCGCTCTTTCCTGCCCAGGGCAGGGGGGCAGACTCAAAGATCTGCTAAGATCCCTTCCGACTCAAACATCAATGACTCTATGAATAAGATAGTTAACACTGCTGGTGAAACAGTTGGGTGGATCGAGTGGATAGGCTCCATAGACGAGAGATGATGTACAGCGGAGAGCCCAGCTAGCTCTGGTGACAACTGCAGCCAGCCCAGAGTTTTCAGACCAGAGAAAGTGTCTGGTGCATTAACAAGAAGTTTGGGGTGCCCCAAGAAGTATTTTGTCCCATAATCCCATCCTCCTCTGATCTTCATTTGAGGTATTGTACTCGATGCAGGATAATATTTTACATATTAATTAGTAACTATGCATAGCTAATGACATTCTCTGTAGAACGTGTCACCCATGAATAACAAGCTTGTCTTGGGTCTAAATTAAAGAGTTCATAGATGCTCAGGCTAAAAGGGACCTCAACAGATCATTGAGTCCGATGCCCTGCATAGGCAGGAACGAGTGCTGGGGCCACATGACCATGTCCAGCCTTCTCGTGAGTTGGAGTGCTGCGTCCAGTTCTGGGCGCTGCACTTCAGGAGGGATGTGGACAGCATGGAGAGGGTCCAGAGGAGGCTACCCGCTTGGGGAGAGGGCAGCAGGGCAGGCCCTACGAGGAGAGACTGAGGGACCCGAACCTGTTCAGCCTCAGCAAGAGGAGGCTGAGGGGGGACCTGGCATCTGCCTACAAGTCATCGGGGAGATCAACAACAAATAGGCAGAGCCCTTTTCTCCCCAGCACCACCTGGGGTGACAAGGAACAATGGTAATAAGCTGATGGAGAACAGGTTTAGGTTGGAGATCAGAAGGCAATATTTTACAGTTAGGGTGGCCAAAATCTAGAACCAACTTCCCAGGGAAGTGGTCCTCGCCCCTACCTTGGGCAAATTGTAGAGGAGGTTGGACAAGACCTGTCTGGGGTCTTGTGAACCAGCATCCATTCCTGCCTGTGGCAGGGGTCAGGCTAGATGATCTGTTCAGGTCCCTCCTGACCCTAGCGACTATGAAACTATGAAACACGGTGGACCTTTCTTGGAAATGTCTGGGTTTATCTTGGCCTTTTCTCCTTAGAGAAGAGACAATTCAGGGCACACATGGCTGTTGTAAGTGGCACCTTACACAGTGATGTGCTGGGTGTCTCAGAAAACCATAAGCGCATCAGAGCTGCCCTGGACGGGGTCACGCTCCAGGTCCATCTTGCCATATCTCGTGTCACCAAGCAGCAGAGCGGAGGCTGGAGGGAGAACGACCGGGGTCTGAGCAGGGTTTTCCCCTCTTCGTCTCTCCCTTGCAGCCTCCAGCACTGCAGGTCCAGGCAGGTCTGATGCAGAGGCCGTGCCCTCGCTCCCTGGTCAGTAGTCATTGAGCTACCAGACTTAACATTAGACTTTAAGCCATGGCACTGCATTCATAGATGCGTGAACAAGGGCAGTCCGTGCTCTGAAGAGAGCTGTCATTGAGCACAGCAACGTGCAACTTCAAGCCCACAACCAAGAACAACAGAAATGTCCCTTAAGCTGAGACAGGGCCCAGCAAGACACAGTGACCGCACACACAGTTTTGTCTGATTGGAAAGGCTACACAGGAAGCCACAAAGAAAAGAGAAAGCCTCACATAGGTCTCATGTAACCCCAAGGGCAGAGGTCTCCTCACAGCCCGGGGATCAGAGAGTCCTTCTGGGGATCCATAGGTCCCCCACAGACATCCTCTCTGCCTGGGGTTTTATAGGTGAATCTGCACCCTCTTCTCCCCTCTTCCGTGCCCAGACCACAGTCCCATATAGCATGGCCCTCCCCTATAGCACAGCACCACTCGTATGCACTCAGCGTCTCTGTCTCTTCTCAGACACTCCAGTCTCACCTCTTACAGCTTCTGCCTTCAAATGGAAATGTAGTTCTCCGCTAACATCTGGTCCCCCAGCCCAAGCCATCTGGGACCCTGCCCTGCTCCCTTAGCTCTGTCTCCAGCACACGCGTGTTTTGATTGTGCCAGGTCTTTGCCACCGACTGATGGCCCTTTTCTCCAAGGACGTGTCCATTCCCCTGGTGAATCTGGCTGCACTCTCAGCTCCCACCACACCTGGGGGCCACAAGCTCCACGCGGTAAAGAGACACTGCGGGGAAAATAACTTCCTTGGGTCAGTTTTCAACTTCCAGACTGAGGGTTTCATTCGGTGCCCCTCCTTCGTGTCTGGTGAGAGAGAGGCAGTAATAAATCTGTCGCGACTTCCTCTTCCCCCTGCAATACGTTGCAGTTGGTTGGGTCTCCATGGTTGTCAGGACTGAGCTGGGGCAGCAGCTGCCGTGGAAAGGGCACGAGAGCTCATCTGGCCTCTCTCCTAGCCACACGCTTGGTCCACAACAAGAGATCACCCCACCAAGCCCCGTCCCAGACAGCGTCTTATGGGTGTGCATGAGCACAGGTCAGCAGGGCCTCGGGAACTGCGCCCAGGACACCAAAGGGCTGGGCAGAGGGGACCTCGGGGGCCTTGGAAATGACATTGAGAGAGTTGTGGCGCATAGGTGAGGTTTCAGAGGACACAAGAAGGGCGACGTGGGGCCCATCTACCAAAAAGCCAAGAGGGGACCTGGGGGATTAAAGAGCAGTCACTGTAGTCAGGCACAGGCCTGTGCAGCATGAGCTATGGGGGACCAACAGCACTATTACTTCATCAAACACGTGCTAGCCAAAGCAAAACCAAATTGCAGGGAAAGTGTGAAGGCCTGGCTGTTTTCAGGGAACCTAAATCAAAGCTTCAGGAATGTGAAGCCGAGAGCCTGTATCCGATATACACCATGTTACAATTACATCCTAAAACATGAATAACTCAGGTGAGCAAATGCATTAATAGTTATTGTGCGATATGGGGTGTATTTTTGCTAACATGTGCGAATGATCCTAGACACAAAGGCAGCCTTGAGGATGGGAAG
>NW_005843239.1:135828-137721 GCF_000455745.1 Alligator sinensis | reverse complement strand
CACCTTGTCAGGCCACAGTTAGTAGATAACAGAGCAAGGGTCAAAAGGCAAGCCATAAAGGAGATGGGAAATCTGTCCTTCTGCTATCTCATAAATATACTTTACAATTGATGAACATTATCTTGATTACAGTAAGGATTACCAGATGATTAACAGACTGGGGTCAGACACCTACAAACAAAGAGCCTTAGCTAAGTTGATCCCCTGACCCCTTTCCCAGGACCACTCCGATCTGGTTCCAGCCTGTTCAAAAGGTCCCAGTGAAACAAAGACTTCTAAATAAGCCAATGACAGATCAATAATTAACATGTCAACTCAACCATTCATAAATATTGGGCCTGGGGCAGCAAACTGAATGTTTCCTATACCTTAGCAAAAAACCCACCAAACAGTTCAGTGGGAGTCCCCAGGAAGCAGAGACCTGGGTAGCACACCTGCTCTTTCCAACCCCAAGGCTGCATAAGCATTATCTTCATTAGTACCAGTAAGTCTTTATGCTAATGCAGCTATCAAGTTAAGACTACAGCGGCCTCACTGATCAATCAGTCTCTCTCCTAACCACAAATCCAACAAAAAAGGTAACAATCACCCTCCACTCGATCCCCAGGAAGTTACCTGGGGTAGGGGTAGGGGGCAGACATTAAGGAAGACCATATGCAAACATGTGGAAGAGGAAAGGCTGGTCTCAACCAACAAATCATGTCCAACAAGCTTGATCTCCTGCTACGACAGAGTAACTGTGGGGGTGGATGAAGGTCCTGCTGTGGGTGTTGTGTGTGTGCAATTCAGCAAGCCTTTGTACAAGCTCATGCACAACCTCCTCATAAACCAAGGGGAGAATTGTGGGCTGCATGAAACTCCTATACGGTAGGCAGACAACTGGCTCCATCACCTCCAGCAAAGGGATTGGTAGTTTTGACCGGGTCCATGTCAGGATAGCTGGTGGGTTCAAGTGCAGCCCCACAGGGGTCTGTCCTGAGCCTGGGGCTGCTCAGTGTGTCCATTCACGGTCTGCGTGCCGGCACAGAAAGTTTCTGGAGCAAGTTATGGAGGACATGATGCTGGGAAGGGCTGTGAACATGCTGGAGGACACAAGTGCAATGCAGACAGACCTCAAAAAGACTGGAAAGCCAGGCTGAAGCTGATGGGATGCAGGTCAGTGCGGACACATGCACGTCACTGCTCTTGGGAGGAAGGATCATGGGCACAGGCACCGAGTGGGTGAGACACAGCTGGGGGCAGCACTACGGAGAAGGACCTGGGCATCTCAGGAAGTGCCAGACTCAAGAGGAGTTTGCAGGGTGCTGCAGCTGAATGAAGAAGCCCACGTGGGTCTGGGCAATGGGATGGGCAGGATGAAGGTGCTGAAGGCTGGAGGTGGCTGGGCAAGGGCAGCCTGTCTGGGACAGGTCCAGGAGAGCAGGCCGTGCTGCGTGCTGGGAGGGCGGCAGGAAGTGTGCCAGGTGCGGCCGTGCTGGAGTGGGGGGAGCTGGAAGGCAAGGGGCAGGGTGAGCTGGGGCTGCTGAGAGGCAGAGCGCAGCCCCTCTCCTCCGGCCACGCTCCTGCGTGGGGGCACAGGGCTCCCGCTGCCAGGGGAGGAGAAGGGCACAGGAGTGCCTCTGCACAAGGGTGCGGTGAGGGCACCAGCATGGGCAGACACTCTCGTACTCACAGAGCCTCCTGTCCTCATACCCTGCGGTTGGTCTCTGCAGCTTTCTGGGTGTAAGTGGCTGCCTTCTCACACACCCAACCAAATTTTTCACTGGACCAGCGTATTTTTTCTATGTTGCCCCCTTCAATTACTCCATAAACTCCATAACCTTGAAGTTTCTCACCTCTTCAAAGAAAGAGGCCAGGTAAGGACCCCAGACCATCCCAGCCCCTGCAAGCCCC
>NW_005843239.1:130034-135816 GCF_000455745.1 Alligator sinensis | reverse complement strand
ACCCACAGCTCAGGCCCCATCCCAGCCTGCCTGACCCATGCAGCGCCCTGCCTGGGTCCAACCCCACTCCCCCAGCCCACGGGGCCATTCAGCCATAGGCCGCGGAACGGGGTGGGCCACCCAAGCCACGGCCCGGCCAACCTTTACACATTCATTTATATAACCCACAAATGTGCGCTTGTCATTCAGGCTAAAACTGCAAACCTATTTTTTAACTGGATAGCTAGCTAAATAGCAAGCTATACTTCTGCTTTGTTTGTGCCTGACGTGACATTTCTGACCGACGCATGTCATTACATAAATTGCCTGTGCGTACGATCCAGCTAATGTCACAAAAACTCATTCAGGACATCAGGAACAGGCTGCAGCGGGGCTGCCAGAGCCAAGCCCAGTCCATACGGGCAGCTCCAGGCACAGCCTGGGGATCAAGGCTCCTGGCAGCCCCCCTTGCCCGCACTGCACGGATCCTGTCCTCCCACCCAGTGCAGCCCCCGCCCTGACTCCACTCCCTGCACAACATGTGTCGGAGGAGCTGAGTTTTATCGCAGGCCGAGGACCCGGATGCAGCTCACCCTAGGTATGTAGTCCCGTCGATCCAAGTCCATCTTTTAGTGGCCACATTGTACTGGAGCCCAATCCAGTACCTGGTATATATGCTGCCAGGGAATCTCTGGGAAGGGAGCGACCCGTCAGAAACAGCCCCAGGGCTGGAGGACAGGGGGCAGCTGAGGCCATACTCCCCATGGATGGGCAGCAGGAGGGGGACAGCAGGGCAGGGTCATTGGTTGCAGCAGCTCCCGCACCTGCCCTGGGTGGCTGCACACATCGAGGACCCCCACATCAGCTCCAGCTGTTCCTGGCCCCAGCCCCTTGCAGGATGCAGTGCAGCCAACGGACAGGGGTGGTACAGACGGGCCACCGCGGCAGCCAGCGCTGCACCAGCCCCTCCATAATGCTTTAGCTGTGTCCAGACCCAGGGAAATGCCCCCAGGGTGGCTGCCCTGCCCTGCCCTGCCCCCAGCATCTCACTCCCAGGCAGGTTTTCAATCCCAGCCTTCACCAGGCACCACCTTCCCACTGTTCCCCCAGACCCCGTGGCCCCATACCTGTGTGGTTGTGCACTTCCAGTCCCGGAAGATGAGGAGCCGGGAGAATTGACCTGTACATGCCTCTCGGCTTTCTGTCCAGGTTTTCTTCTCATTGAAGAAGAGCAGACACTTCCCGCAGTACAGCACCCAGGGCTCCAAGCAGCAGTCTGTGCACACACAGCTGCTTGCACCCTCACCGCTGTCAGTGCCAGGGCCACGGGCTGCTGCCAGGGTGCCACGGAGCCCCAGGGACTGCCCGCAGCCCAGCCGTGGGTTGGATGTGGTGGGAGGCAGGCAGCACCCAGGCCACAGGGAAGCAGGGGAGGGGAGGACAGAAGGTTTGGGAGAGCCAGGCCAGGACCCCGAGGTTCCCTCCGGCAGCAATGCCCCCACCCGCTCCTCACAGGGCCTGGGCTCAGTGCTGCCCAGGTGAGGAAGGGCCGTGCAGCCTGGACCTCCATCCCTGGAGGTGCCCCACTCCCCTCCTTGCCCCACCCTGGGGTACCTGTGACCTGGCAGATCTGTGCCAGGGCTCTCGAAGATGCATTCAGCTTGTGCTCAAGGTCCTGGGCATGCTTCTTCACCTGCGCCAGCTCCACCCTGGTCTCATGCAGCTCTGCCTGGCTGTGGTTCCCCTCCTGCCCTGCTTGGGCCCGCTCCTGTTGCTTCTGGATCCTCATCAATGCTGCATCTGCCTTCCCCAGCTGCTGCCCCTGCTGCCAGCCTGCGGGCAAAGGTGCTGTGGCCACGACATGGGCAGGGCCCCAGTGGTCACACCTCCACCCAGCCCCTGTGGACATGGGTACCAGGCAGCCAGTGGGAGTCTCCCAAGGCAGTGCCAGGGCATGGGCAGAGGCTTGAGGGAGCCTGGCAGACACCTGCAGGCAGCCTGGCACCAGGGCCAGCCGGGCACCAGGGCACCAGCCAGGCCCACTCTGCACTGCCCCCTCCCATGGGCACTGGCCCCAGCACTGGGTGTCCCTAGATGACACCCCCCCAGTGCAAATACCCACCAGGGCCATCTCCAGAGTCATTACAGCTCCTCCTTGGCTTGGGGACCTGCCCTTTCCCCCCAGCTACCCTTTCCCCCTGCACAGGTCATGCCCCCAGGCAAGGCTGCCCTGTGTCCCCATGATGCTCCAATGCCTGCCCATCTCCCCCCACCCCGCACCCCTTGCCATCCCTGTGGGCCCCTACTCACAGAAAACCCCCAGGGCGATGGTGGTGGCCAGTAGGACAAGGCAGGCTGCCAGCAGGACCAGGGGCAGGGGCTGCGCGCTGCACCGGGGATCTGCAACAGATAAGCTGCCTTGGGACCAGCCCTGGCACCTGCAGCTCCCACGTCCCGCCATGCCTCTGGCTTTGATCAGTGTTTCTCAACCAGTGGCTCACAACATAAATTAGGTTGCAAGATTATATGAAAGGGTTATGAGCATCGAATCACTGAAAAAAGGTGTAAAATCATGGATATTCTCCTTTAAAGGAGAAAAACACAGGAAACAGAGGGCTTCCACTTGCAGGCTAGGGCTGCTTGGGGCTGGGGGACTGGGAGGAGGGTGATCAGGCCGGGTGTCCCACATACACCCGTGTTTGCACATATGCATGTGGCAGCCAGGCAGTGTGAGAGCAGCTCCCCACAGGTAAGTCTGTGGGGCATAGGAGGGCATAGATGATGTGTAGGGGGGCACAGGTGCTGCATCAGAGAGACGCTTGCCCCCCCACCCCCCTCCCAGGTATCTGTGGCGACCCTGGGCATAGAGCGTGTGGCGGGCCAGTCGGGGGAGCTCCTGCATCAAGCCCCCCACCTCCCCACGCCCGTCCACCTGCCGGACTCCACGCTTCTCCCCAGGGGCGCCTAAGCCCCAGCAGACCCCCTTTCAAGCCCCAATGCAGAGTCCGGGGCTAACATGTGCCGCCACCACCCCAAGAGGGGACCTTCTAGGTCCTGTGTTCTCAGGGAAACACAGGCCTAATAGTCCTACGGGTACTCGACCCAATACAAGCAAGTGGGGCTCCTCCCCAAGTCAGGGGCCAAAAAGGATAGTCTCCCTCAGTCCGCAGACCCAAGGGGCCTCCTAGGCATAACTAAACCCACCCCTCAATAAGTCTCCCACACCGGTCACAAAGGAGAACTGTATTGGTTACAGAGGGAAGGGGTAGAATAGGGTAAGAGGTAGAGCACTATTGAGGGATTACCATTGAGTAAAGCAGTCTGGCTGAGGTAGCCGTTTGATACGCAAATGCATCGCTGGGAGCTGACTAACTCTCTAGAAACACTTATGAGTATCATCGAGAAGATGGTAGAGATCTGGCTCAGGGATTTCCAGAGAGAGCATTTCAGTTGGATCAGACTCTCTCCCTGTGTCCTGATGCTTGTGTTATGCTAGAAAAATGGCTTCTCTCCTCCTTCTCCTTGCACCAGGCCCTTATATCGCCTTTCTGACCTCAGCAGCCCAGTCCAAGAGAAGCCAGCAGTGTTGGCAACTCGCCGACCAATTTAAAAAGCATCACTTGTTACCTGGGCAGAGAAGCAGGGGCTTTTCCCTCCCCCACTCAGGTGACCAGAGGAACCACCCCTCTGCACCAGGTTTTTTTCACCTAGGCAGGGAGGAAAATCCCGTCTTCCTTAGGAATTCAACCGCAGTGTCCCAAGCTGACTGGGACAGGTTTCTGGAGGGAGACACAGACGGTGGCATTTCTGCCACACTTCTCCCCCTCCTTGAAAAGCTCGGGCACAGGGCTTCTCAGGGCCGTGTGCCTGGGCATGTTGGGTCGGGGAGTTCACATGGGACACCTAAAGAAAAAGAATACCTGACACCTGACCCAAGTTATAGCAATAACCTACAAAAACCATAAAACACGTTGGGTAGTCCCCACACTAGAGATCACCAGAGATCTCTCCGGTAGTCCTGAGTCCAGGGGACCCCCTACCCAGAGTCCTTTCATGACAGGGCATCTGCTATCATGTTCTGGCTTCCCTTGAGGTGTTCAACGGTGAAGTTGAACTCTTGAAGCTGCCAGGCCCATCGCTGGAGCTTGGCATTGGTATTCTGCATCGTTTGCAACCATTGAAGCAGGGCATGATCCAACAGGACGATGAATGGCTGCCCCCACAAGTAGGGCCGTGGCTTGTTCAGTGCCCAGACGATGGCCAGGCACTCCTTCTCGGTGGATGACAGGTTCTGCTCCTGTGAGATCAACTTCCTGCTCAAGTAAACCACGGGGTGTTGGTTTCCCTCGTATTGCTGTAAAAGTACGGCTCCCAGGCCCGTGTCAGAAGCGTCTGTGGCCACGGAGAACGGTTTCTTGTGGACTGGTGCCTTCAGGATTGGTTGCTTGATCAGAGCAGCCTTTAGGGTATCAAATGCCTCTTGGCACTCCTGTTTCCAGGTGATGGGGTCAGGACAGCCTGTCTTGGTCAGCTCATGCAGTGGAGCTGCTGTTGCTCCAAATCCAGGGACATATCTCCAGTAGTAGCCTGCCGGGCCAAGGAAGGCTCTGACTTGCTTCTTGGTTCGCAGGGGTGGCCAGTCTCTAATAGCCTCGATCTTGTCCCACAAGGGAGCTATATGGCCTCTGCCCATGTGATGTCCCAGATAAACTACCTCAGGTAGTGCCAGCTGGCACTTCTTGGCTTTTACGGTAAGCCCAGCTTGCTGTATCTTACCTAACACAGTGGCCAGATGAGTCACGTGCGATTCAAAGTCCTGACTATAGACGGCAATGTCATCGATGTACGCCATGGCAAACTGTTCACAACTGTGCAGCAAATTGTTAATCAGTCTTTGGAAAGACGCAGGGGAGTTGTGCATCCCAAAAGCCAAGACGGTAATCTCATAAAGTCCCACAGGGGTGGCAAAGGCAGACTTGGCCACAGCATCCGGGTCCAGTGCCATCTGCCAGAACCCAGTGGACTCCTGGGGCACCTCCCGGTAGGCAAAGAGCAAATGCAGCAGTTTCTTATCCCCGTCATTGGGATTAGAGTCCACATAGGCCTTTAGCATCCCTTTCAAGGTCCCATTGAACCTTTCCACCAGCTCATTTGTTTGAGGATGGTAGGCTGTGGCCTTAAGGTGTTGCACCCCACAGCAGTCCCACAGGCACTTCATCACCTTGGCCAGGAAGTTTCCACTCCTGTCAGCCAAGATCTCGGAGGGGAAACCCAGCTGGAAGAAGATCTTAGTCAGGACATCTGCAACTATGAGTGCTTCGGGGGAGGTTAAGGCAACTGCCAACGGGTACCGTATCATAAAGTCCATCAGAGTCAGGATATATTTCTTCCCTCTGGGGCTCTGATGTCTCAGCGGGTCAATGCTGTAGAAAGGTTGATCAATGATCGGGAGGGGCTGTAGGGGAGCTCTTTGTTTGTCCCCACTCTTGCCCGTCCGCTGACACGTCTCACAGGTTTTGCAGTAGTCTGTCATGCTCTGGGCAATCTTGGGCGAATAGAAGTTCACCTGCAGCCGCTGGCAAGTCCATTCCCTGCTCATGTGACTGGTGTGACGGGCCAGTAGGGGGCGCTCCTGCGTTGAGCCGCCCACCTCCCTGCTCCCGACCACCTTCCAGGCTCCGAGTGCCTCCCTGGGGTGCCTCCCGTCCGGCCGACCCCTTCCCTGGAGCACACCCGCTAGCCTGGGGTTCCCGCTGCCACCATCCAAGGCTCTGGACTCACTTCTGGCTCTGCGCACCTTGGA
>NW_005843239.1:124311-129907 GCF_000455745.1 Alligator sinensis | reverse complement strand
TTACAGGAATATCAAAGGAATCCCATAGAGCAAACCAGGGTGGCTGAGGTAGCCGTTTCAACACGCATCTGAGTTACTGAAGCTAAATATCTGATCGGATCTCTAGTAGGTTACTCACTCGCATCGTCCAGAGGTGCTTGTTGTTTCCTCTGGAGGCAGGGCACTCTTGCAGCATGCGGTGATGAGGAGAGAGCCAGGTTCAGATTCACCTGGATGACCGCATGGCTAATGGCTGCCTTCTTCCTGGACCGGGCCCTTAAATAACCTCTCTGACCTCAGCCGCCCGGTCCAATCGAAGCTGCCAATACTAGCCATAAGCCGACCAACCTCCCAAGCATCCCTGGCTACCTGGGCCCGCGCGCAGGGCCGGGCCTTTCCCCCCTGCCCAGGTGACCAGAGCATCGCCTCCCAGGCGCCAGGCTTTTGTCATGCAGACAAGGTGGGAGATCCCCGCCCTGAGGGATTCAACACCAGCCTCCCAGGCTGGCAGAGACAGATCTCTGGAGACGGGCACCGACGGTGGCGTTTCTGCCACAACTGGCACAAGGTAAATCATGAGCCAAGGAAAGCAATTGTTGCCTGAACTTTCGGGGCACTACGAGCTGGCGCTGGGGCTCCCAGGTCTCGGCCTAGTTCTTCAGTATCCACAACCGATAAAGGAGCCCCTTGTCCCAGATCACCTGTTCCCTCTTTTCTGGGGTGAACTCCGTCTCTGACTCCTGAGCCGTCTGCCGGAGTCCCTCCAAGCTGGGGTCTGCTAGATCCTCCTGTTTGAACTCTGCTTGCCCCGCTAGGCATTAGATAGGGAGTTGGGGTGCTCCTGCAAGGAGTGCACCCCCACCCTCAGGGATTTCCTCGGACTCCTCCCTGGGAGTCTCTGTTTCCTCTGCCACTGACTGACCTGACTCCTCCTTGGGACTGTCACTTAACCCAACCTCGAGGTTGCTGGTTTCCTCAATGGCCAGGGGCTGGTTGCAGTCAGAGGGAGTCAGAGTCTCTCCTTCCTCCCCCTCTGCCTCTGTAGCCAATTGGGGGACCAGGCCCTGGGAAGTTTCCACTCCTCCTGCCTTAGCCTTTCGGCTCTGTTGACGGGTCACCACATTAACCCGGTAGGGATCTAGCTCTAGGAGATGGCCCTCCTCCCTGTGCAGGTATTCTAGCTCCATAATATCACGTCCCACCAGGATGGGGACAGGAGCCCCTTCCAGCACCCCCAGTTCTATGCATATCCTGCAGCCTCTCCACTCGATAGGGGGACGTGTTACTGGTACCTCAAAAGACTGGGACCCCACCCCTTGAATGGTAAGGGTCCTCCCCGGGATTACATCTGCAGGTGACACAAGGTTGGCATTGATTAATGACACACTGCACCCCATGTCCAGTTCCCCAACAAGGGTTCTCCCATTTACCGTTATCTCAGTCCGGTGGAAGGCCGTCACCTCCTCTGGGTTTGTAATCCTGTAGCACTAGGCACGCCCCTCAGACTGGCTCCGGTCTCCCCCCTCACTGCTTATAGCTGTTGCATGTCTGACAGGCTTGGGTTTGGTGCTTAGCTTTGGGCAGTTGGGCTTGATGTGGCCCGGCTCCCCACAGTTATAGCACCCCCTCTTTTCTGAATTGGGTGGTTTGTCCAAATCTGGAGCCGCCTGGTGCTCAGCAGCCGGTGACCCTCTTTCCCCTTTTGGACCTGGATCTCCCTTCCCCGCTCTTTGGACCCCTTTCTGTTCCTTCCCAAAGTAGGAGGGCTTCTGGTCCAGGCCCTGTGCCTGTCGGTGTAGCAACAGCTGGTCTGCAATTTTAGCAGCCTCCCAGAGGGTTTCAGGTCCTCTGTCCTGGACAAGGGTTTTAATCTCCCTCGGGCACTGAACATAGAACTGTTCCAGCACAGGCAGCATGCCCATCTTCTCCACCGTATCTGCTGAAGCCCCCTTCCTCCACTTCTGGAGCGAGTCCCATATCAGGGACGCAAATTCGTGCATGGACTTTCCCGACTGGGGAACAGTAGTACAGCACCTGTTGCGGAAGAACTCTGGACCCAGGTGAAACCTCAACTGCACCGCCTCCTTGAAGGTCTGGTAGTCACCTGCTTGCTCCATGGGCAGGTTATTCAGGACCATGGCCATGTTGCCTTCTACCAGAGCAGCCATGTGCATCATGAAGTCTTCCTCTGGCACCTTCCACTGTTGGGCTTGTTTTTCGAAGATGCTGAGGAATACGTCAGGATTGTGTGTGACTCGGTAGTGAGAGAAGGCTGAGGTGTTTGGTTTGGGGCATCCCCCAGGTGCTCGCAAAGGGCTCGCATCTCCCCCGTTGGGCCGCAGACAGAGTACCTCTAGTTCATGCTTGCACTTGGCCTCCGCCTCCTGGCGTTCCACCTCCCGCTGTGCTGTCTTCTCTCTCTCCTAGCACTCGGCCTCTGCCTCCATCCTTTTCAACTCTAGGTGTACCTTCTCGCACTCACGCTGGGCCTCAGATCCATCTTTTTCAACTCTAGCTGCAGCTGGAGTCTCCGCAACTCCCCCTCAGAGGGTGGCCTGTCGGAGCCCTCAGAAGTTGCTGGTTGGAGGTTTGGAGGAGATGATGAGGCCTGATCATCATCACACAGGAGCATAATCAGGTCTTCTTTCTTATGCTCCTTCCTTGTGTGAAGGCCTCTATCTTTTGCCAGTTCTCTTAGTTCGGGTACGATCATTTGGACATACTTGTCAGGCATCCTGGCTATCTACACTGTCCAGTCGACCTGATACCGAATTGATAATTGTTTGCTCAAGGGTTTCCCGTGACTCTATTCCTTTCCCCAAATTATGCCTCTAATACAGCAGGGTATTCAAATCCCACCACTACCACCATGTGTGGCAGGCCAGTCGGGGGAGCTCCTGCGTCAAGCCTCCCACCTCACCACACCCGTCTACCTGCCGGACTCCACACGTCTCCCCAGGGGCGCCTAAGCCCTGGCAGACCCCCTGTCGAGCCCCAACGCAGAGTCCGGGGGTAACGTGCCGCCACCACCCCGAGAAGGGGCCTTCTAGGTTCTGTGTTCTCAGGGAAACACAGGCCTAATAGTCCTACAGGTACTCGACCCAATACAAGCACGTGGGGCTCCTCCCCAAGTCAGGGGCCAAAAAAGGATAGTCTCCCTTAGTCCGCAGACCTAAGGGGCCTCCTAGGCATAACTAAACCCACCCCTCAATAAGTCTCCTACGCCAGTCACAAAGGAGAACTGTATAGGTTACAAAGGGTAGGGTTGGAATAGGGTAAGAGGTAGAGCACTATCAAGGGATTACTACTGAGCAAAACAGTCTGGCTGAGGTAGTCGTTTGATATGCAAATGCATCACTGGGAGCTGACGAACTCTCTAGAAACACTTACGAGTATCATCCAGAAGATGGTAGAGATCTGGCTCGGAAATTTCCAGAGAGAGAGCGTTTCAGTTTGATTAGGCTCTCTCCCTGTGTCCTGATGCTGGTGCCATGCTGGTAAAATGGCTTTTCTCCCCCTTCTTCTTGGCCTAGGCCCTTTATATCGCCTTTCTGACCTCAGCAGCCCAGTCCAAGAGAAGCCAGCAGTGTTGGCAACTAGCCGACCAATTTAAACAGCATCACTGGTGACCTGGGCAGAGGAGCAGGGGCTTTTCCCTCCCCCACTCAGGTGAACAGAGGGACCACACCTCGGCATGAGGCTTTTGTCACATAGGCAGGGAGGAAAATCCCCCCTCCCTTAGGAATTTGACCCCAGTGTCCCAAGCTGACCGGGACAGGTTTCTGGAGGGAGACACAGACGGTGGCATTTCTGCCACAGAGCTGACGCCTGGTCAGACCGGACACAGGGAGGAGCTGCCTCCACAGCCCAGTAGGCAGGACCAGGCAGAGGAGGGCAAAGCTGGACAGCGAGACTGTGCAAGGAGTAATGGATGGAGGTCATAATGCCCTCACCTCCTCCCACCACCACTGCTTCCCTCAGCCTGGGGCTCTACCCAGGAGAGGGGCTGAGGGGCAGGAAGCAGAAGTGGCCCAAGCAGAGTGGTGGTGGCCTGGCCATGGTGTGGGTAGAGCCGTGGCCCAGCGCACAAGCAGCTGGCAGTGGAAGGAGGTGAGGGAAGTGTGGCCCCCCAATCCGTTACTCCTCACACTGCTGGTGTCGTGGCTGGCATGCAGGTCCCAGCAGTGGTGGTGGCTGCAGCAGCAAGTCTTGAAGCCCCACTCCAGATCCTGTCTGCTGGGTTGTGGAGGTGGCTCCTGCTCATGCTGGTCCGGCCAGGCTGCAGCCCTGCACCTGCTGTGCATGCACACCCCCGCCCCCTCCCCCTCCCCACCTCTTCCCCACACACTGCAGGGCTGGGGCCTGGGCAGGGGTCAGCAGGCCAGGAGTGAGGGGCACCAGCAGGGCTGGGGAGGGGGCCTGTGGATTGGGACTGAAGGGCACAGGCAGGACCAGGGGACTGTAAGGCAGGAGTGAGGGACACCAGCAATTTGCATTTTAGAAATGGCACCATGATGAATGTCACTTGAGAGTAACGGAGGTCTCCAGGCTGCCATGGCTGTTAATGATTTCTGTTGATGTTGATTTCTCTCTTTCAAATTAAGACAGTCGAGCTGCTTTAACTTGAAGTGTGTAATAAGTATTTTGGGGCCAAAAATTATTACTACTCAAATTATTTACTAGGTTGGGACTGGACATTGATGTTCACAAATAGGTCCTGGGACAAAAAAACGTTCAGGACCAGTGGCCTGGACCACAGGCAGGGGCATCCAAGCTCGACCGGATGTGGGGCACAGCCCGATAATTGACTGAGTGAGCAACGGCCCTGCCCTCCCCGCACAGACAGGCCTGGCGGGGAATGGTCGGAGAGGTGGGGGGCAAGAGCATCTGGGAGGTGGTGCTGGGTCAGCCCAGGCCTGGGACACCTCCTGACCCAGCACTGCCAGCGAGCAGCTCTGCAAGGGCAGGAAGGGGCTGGGGAGTAACAAGATCCTCCCCCCACACCTGCCCTAGCCCTTCCTACCCCAGTGCAGCCTGGGGCTTAGCCTGAGCACAGGGGCAAGACCCTGTAGCCAGGATCCTGCAGGACTGGTCCCAGCAGGAGCATTGGCACAGCCCCATCCCCAGCCTGGGCTGCAGGGAAGGTGGCAGCATTGGACATGGGGGTGTAGCAGAAAGCCCCTTTTCCTCTTGCCTGAAGTTGCTCTCCCCTCTTTGGATATGTTTTTTCCTCATCTACCTTTTCTTCCTTCCTCTTTCTTTCACTTTAAGATACGGAATTGTGTTTTGAAATTTGTATGTGTGCATTTTGTATCTCCCCTTGTATTTTGGTATTTTTATCTATTTGTGTGCCATGACATTAGTCTTGTAGCTTATATTTTATACTCCTCACCTTTCAACTTTCAACTGAATGTGTTTAGTTTCATAAGTAAGTTATACACTGTAACAATGTTAACAAGGGAAAGAATCAAACTGCCCTTCCCTGTATCAGGCTGGCCCCTGAAAGAGCAGTGAATCAGTGATTGAATGTGTAACACGGTAGCAGCAGACAGCAATTAACACCTAGGAAACTGCAGATCAACCAACAGAAGAACTCAATAGAAGACAATGTAACAAC
>NW_005843239.1:113370-119996 GCF_000455745.1 Alligator sinensis | reverse complement strand
GTCACTGATCAAGGGCTAGAAGCCCTGGCCTGAGTTAATCAACATCGGGGACCAACTTTTGGGGCTGAATATCTCCAGATCAACCGCTCCCAGAGCCCTATTTAAAATTCATCAACAGGCTCCCAAACCTGCACGTACATGCGGACAACCCCTGGGGCTGACAGATGCCATCCAGTAGCCACCGAGGGGGGGGGGAAGTCCCACGAGGGTCAGTGACCCCTGGATTGGGCAAACCTGAAAACTGGGGAGTCACCAAAGTCTGCCAAGGACAGATAAAAAGCAGCGAAAAGTGACCCTCAGCAGCGTCCTCTTGATCTCCAACACGACCAGCACCCGACCTGTCCAGCCAGAAGGACCAGCCGGCGTCCCCCTCCTGGCACATAATACCACGCTGGAAGAAGCCTCAACAACAGACTCCAGTGCCTGTGGGATAGGTATACCTGCTTCTACCTGATTCTTGTAGCTTGCTACTGTGTGTGTGCATGTGTGTGTGTGCGTGTGCACGTGTGTGTGCGTGTGCGTGTGCATGTGTGTGTGGGGAAGGACCAGCCCCAAGGTTTATGATTTAACTCATTACAGTGTTTCAATCCACCTAATAAACCAGAATTTTAAGGATCCCGAGTTGGACATTTGTAGCCAACAGGGGTCTGCTTCTGCATGAACAAGCGTGTGAGTGTGTCTGAACAAGCAAGTGTGTACGGTGCCTCCGGTCCTGCCTGCACTCAGACCCATGCAGCCCAGCGCCTCTCTGCAGCTGGCACCCAGCGCCTCTGAGGGCGGCAAAGGAAACCATGATGCCTGCAGCAATGGGGGAGGGGGAAACATGCCCTCCTGGCCCATGTGGCCACCAGCAAAACCCCAGAGCCTGGGGCAGCCACACACCCTGCTCTTCCCTGTAGCCTGGGCACAGCAAGCAGAGCCACCCCTCAGCCCTGGGGCAGGACAGCCCCTCCATCCCCTGCCCCCTCCATCCTCTGATCTCGGCCCCTGCAGTCTTGTTTCACACGGAGCCAGCTGTGCACCCCTGGGGGCTCTCTGCATCCCTCCTGGGGAGCCCTGGGCAGGACAAGGGATGCCTTGCACTCACCTCTGCATTGCTGAACCCCATGTCTGGCCACTCCCTGGCCCACTGGACCTGGCTGGAGCGTCTCGTAGGTGCCGTCAGCCTCTCCCAGGTCTGAGGGATGCAGACACAAGGGCTAGTCAGGGTGTGGGGCTGGGCATGGCCAGGTAGTGGAAGCATGCTGGTTCCTACCTGGCCCCTGTGCCTGGGGTGTCACGCTCTGTCCTGGGGGGGGCTTGGGGAACTTCAGCTGGGCGTATGTCACACTCTCATCCATCCCAGCCATGGGGAAGCTGGAGCGGCTCCGGTGCTTCTGGGGCTGGTGCTGCATATCCGAGCAGCAGAGAAGCAACAGCCAAAAGCAGAAGTGGCCTCGACCACAGGTAGGGGTGGCCAAGTAGGGCCGGATGTGGAGCCACAGCCATTCCTTTGGCTGCGACACCCATGGCTCTGCCCTTCACAGCACAGACAGGCCTGGCGGGGGTGGTCAGATGTTGTGGGGAGCCAAGAGCACCCAGGAGGCCAGGCTATCTTAGCACAGTCCTGGGAAGCTGCAGGCAGGGCTGGGGCTGCCCCAGGCATGGGGGGCAGGGGTAGGATGGACCATCTCTGAAACCTCTAGGAATCGTGCCCAGTTCAGGCTCAGGGCAGGGTGAAGCCACGGCCCCTTGGGCACCAAGACCTGAGCTCCAGGACACAGCTCTTCCCCAGCCCCTCTGGTGACTCCAGCCACGGGGAGCTCCAGCTGGCTCGGCTCTGATGGGCTTTGTTTTCTTGGGAAGCAAGATCCCAGCAGCAACAAGCCATGGAGCAGGCAGCCGCCCTCAGCCCTCGGCTGAGCAGGGCCTGGGTCTCCTGGGCTGTTAGCTGGGGATGTTACTTGTTCTGAAGAGTGCAGGAGGCTGCTCTGGTCTTATTGTAGTGGCCACCGTATTTGTGGTCAAGGCCTTAGGGGCCAATATCATGGCTCCGTTCCACCCCTGCACCACGCCCCAACCCTGGCAGTTGGCCTCCTCAGTGATGTTCTGCCTGTGGCGTATGCGGCCATCTCTAAGCCTCCCGACCCATTGCTCCCTCAGCCCCACTCTGGGCCCTCAGACCCCTCAATCTCTCTGCAAAGACCCTTCCTGGGCTGCCAGACTCCTCAGTCTCTCCTCTGTCCCCACTCTGGGCCCTCAAACAATATCCCTCTGGGCTACCAAGTTGCTCAGTCTCTCACCCAGCCACTCTCTGGGCAGCCAGCATCTTTGGTGTCTCATCCTGATCCCCTCTGGTCCTCTGCTTTCCCACGTGCTCTTTGGTCCCATCCTATTCCCAGCCATTCACTGGGCTGCTTCTACTCTGAGCCCCTCACTGAGCTGCTGGACCCTTGCAGTCCCATTGCTCTATTCCTGACCCCTCTCTGGGCCACTGGACCCTCCTGGTCCCACTGCACGACTCCTGGCCCCTCACTGGGACACTGGAACTTCTGGTCCCACACTTTGCTGGTCTTGCTGAAACTCTGGACCCACTTTGCCCTGGTCTTCCTGGCCCCTCTCTGGGTCTCTGGACCCCTCTGGTCCTGGTCTACCCTAGGTTGCCTGAGCTCTTAAAGCAGCAGGCACACGAAGTGCTTTGTGAGAATCCAGTCTCTGCTGTCTTCAACACTGAGCTGATACTGCGACTGATATAAGTCCAACCCACAGGAAAGGCACTTTAGCCCCAAAAGCTCATCTGACCTCTCCCAACAAGAAGAGATCGCCCCACCAAGCCCCTTCCCCAACAGCATCTGATGGGTCTGCATGAACTCAGCTCATCAGGGCCTCAGGAACTGCACCTCAGGGCACCAAAGTGCTGGAAGGAGGGGGCTTTGGGGCCCTTAGCAATGACACTGACTGAGTCATGGGACACAGGGGAGGTTCCAGAGGACAGAAGGTGGGCAACATTGCCCCTCTCTGGAAAGCACACAGGCCACCTGGGGAATTATAGACCCATTGCTCTCATCTCAATCCCCAAGAAGTTAGCTGAGCAGATGCTAAGGCAGGCCTTTTGCAAGCATGTGTAAGAGCAAAGGCTGGGAACACCCTGGGAAGGGTAGAGGATGCCCGTGTACTCACCTCTGCACTGCTGGGCCCCATGTGCAGCTGGCCCCTGGCCCACTAGGCCCACCTGGAGGGTCTCGTAGTTGTCATCAACCTTGTGCTGGGCTGGGGGGTGCAAACACTGGTCAGGGTGTGGGGCTGCGGCAGGTCTGGGTGGGGGAGAGGTGCTGGCTCCTACCTGCCCCCCGCACCCAAGGGGTCACACTCTGTCCTGGGGGGGCCTTGGAGAACTGCAGGGCCTCATACATCCTGCTTGCAGGGCACAGAGCAGCTCACGGTGCAGGTGGCTCTGCAGTGCTGGGAGGCTGGAGCGAGCAGAAGAAATGCTGCGGCATTACCTAGAACCAGAAGTGGCCTCAACTGCAGACAAAGGTGGTGAAGCTCGGACAGATGCAGAACCACAGCCCTGCTGTTGGCTGCGACTGCCATAGCCCTGCCTTCCCCAGCACAGACAGGTCTGGTAGGGGCTAGCCAGACACGTGGGGGGCCAAGAGCATCCGGGAGGCTGTGCTGGGTCAGCTCAAGTCTGGGAAGATGCATGTAGGGCTGGGGCTGCCCTACGCATGGGGAAGCAAAAGATGGAGAGACCAGCTTTTTGTCCTCTCCGAGTTACCCCCACTTCAGGATTGGGGCAGCCCACGGCCCCTTGAGCTCCAGGGCACAGCTCTTCCCCCTGCCCCTCTGCTGACTCGAGTCCCCGAGAGCTGCAGCGGTCTCAGTTCTGGTGGGCTTTGTCCTCTCAGGAGCGCAATCCCAGCAGCAACAACCTGTGGGGCAGGCAGCTCCCCACCCCTTGGTTGAGTAGGGCCTGGGTCAGCAGGGCACAGGCTGCAATGCTGGGTTCTCCTGGGACCTGGGACTCATCATTGAAGGGGAGGGGAGTGTAAAAGGCCCTCTCAAAGGCAGGACCTGACCCCATTACTGCTCACAGGTGCCTGGGCACAGGACAGCCTCCCCCAGACAGACCCCACAGCCATCCACACCCTCCTGTACCCGGGGCACAGCTTTGTGCGCACAGTCACTAAAGACCATCACAGTTTCTGCAGCAGGGCTGGAGCACCGCTGTGACTGCAATGGTCCCGGAAATGTATATTTCCTGGCACAGGAAGGTCACGAGATCTCCCACGCCCTGTGGTTTATCTGCTCTCAGCCTTATCAGGTGCAGAGCTGAGGCCACAGCTCCTCTCCCCTCTCTTCGGATAAACAGGTTGTCCAGCCCCAGCACCCACCCCAAGCCCGTTCCTCGCCAACTGGATGGGTCTGAATGCATCCAGCTCAGCATGGCCTCAGGAGCTTCCCCCACAAGACTGAAGGAACTGGCCCCTGGGAACAATATTGACCAAGTTGTGGGACACGGGCGAGATGCAGAGGCTGGGAGAAGGGCCAGAGCACTGTCCCTTACTGGAAGGGACAAACAGGAGACCCATAGCCTGGTTCTCCTCACCTGCATAGCCAGGAAGTCACCAGAGCAGTTGCTCAGGAAGGGCCTGTGTAAGCCTGTGGTAGAAGAAAGGCTGAGCCCTGCCGGGCACTGGCCAGGGATGTGTGGGGCCAAGAGCATCCAGGAGGCCGTGCTGGGTCAGCCCAGGGCCAGGAATGTGCAGGCAGGGTTGGGGCTGCCCCAGGCACTGTGGGGCAGGGGATGGAGGTTTGACCCTTCTGTCAGGCACTGCATGGCAGCAACAAGGCCCAGGTTCAAATTTCCAGAGCCTTATAGTTTTCACTGTGGCTCAAGCCCCCACCCATAAATCTGGGGTCACTGGATCTGGCTGGGGGGTCCCACATAAACAAACTCCTTCTCTGCAAGCAGTGTGAACACAGAGGACAGATTTATTACAGAAAACAAAGGACAACACCAAATGCAATTTAAAACATCCCCAGCTACAAAGTGTAGTCTATAGGTTGGACCCTCTGGGGGAGGCTTCCCCCCTGCCCAGGCAGTCCCGTACTTGGGGTATCTTCCAAAGGGTAGTTCTGGGGGCCTGCACCCCTATAACTGCCCTCTAGCAATGGGCTGTTGGGGGGGTGGGGGAAGAAAGGCACATAGCAGAGGCTCCTGTGACCTGCTAATTGAGTTCACTGTGCTGCAGGCAGCTTCTTGACAGCATGGGTCCTTCTGGGGTTCAAGCTACCCCTCATTGATCCCTGTAAAGCTGTAGGGCATCAATCTCCACTTCTACACAGTGGCTTTTGAGGGGTTAACCATGGCTCCCACCAGCATAGCACACGCCAAAATCCCTGGTCCCAATCCCAGGTCTGTTAGAGCATAAAACTGCAAAGGAGGTGAAAGATGGGTCAGCAAACAGAAAAAGAGCCTGACCTGCAACTAATGCCAACAACACTGCTTGGGTGCCACAAAGAGCTACAACAACAACAACCTGTGCCAGGTCCAAAACATGCCAGGCCCCGAGCCAGGCCCAAATGTGCAGTGAGCGTACAGCGGGGCTCAGCCACATAGCTCTGCTGGGGCACAACAGCTATAAAACAACAAAAGAGGGCCCAGCCTGTCCTGCAAAAAGCCCTGAGCACACAAAAAAACAGTGCAAGGGCTGTTCAGCTCCAGCCTGGACATTTAGTCTCAGCAACACAGCTCCGCTGGGACTAGAGTTACCACATGTCCGAATTTTCCTGGACATGTCCTCTTTTTTGGCACCCTCTTCTGCATCCGGGTAGGTTTTTTTAAAAAAGAGCAAAATGTCCAGGTCTTTTTCTGTTCTTCTGCTCTCCGGGGCTGGCTGCTTGGGGCTGGGAGCAGCGGGCAATGGGATTGGCTGTTGGGGGCCACGTGCTCCCCACCCTAGCTCCAGCAAGGTAAAGAGACAGAGAAAGAGAGAGAGAGAGAGAGAGAGAGAGAGAGAGAGAGAGAGAGAGAGAGAGAGAGTGTGTGTGTGTGTGTGTGTGAGTGAGACAGAGCGGGCAGACATGCAGTGCAGGAGCTGCTTGGGCTGCAGGGGGGTGGTGGCAGAGGTTTGCGGGTCAGAAGTTGGGGGCACCAGCAGGACTGGGGGGCAGGGGCTGTGGGCCGAAAGTGCGGGACAGTGGCAATGCTGGCAGGGCAGGGGCCGCAGGTCAGGAGTGAGGGGCACTGGCAGGGCTGGGGGGCAGGTGACTGTGGGTCGGGAGTGAGGGGTATAGGTAGGGCTGGGGGCTGCAGATCAGGAGTGAGGGGCAGGAGGGACAGGATGGGTGACTGTGGATTGGATGTGCACGGCATTGGCAGTGCCAGGGGGCTGCGGGTTAGGAGTGGGGGGCACCAGCAAGGGGTGGGGGGCAGAGTACTGCTGTTTGGGAGTGAGGGACAACAGCAGGGCTGGGGAGGTAGCTTGTCAGTGAGGGGCAAAAGAATGGGCAGGGGCAGGGCACCGGCATATCACTCCCCTGCCACCTTCCCTGTGACAGGTGTCCTCTTCTTTGTACCTGGAAATATGGTAACCCTAGCTGGGACAGAACAGTTGTGAAACAACAATCATCATCTGACCCCA